>NC_087202.1:139135246-139142746 GCF_015104395.2 Macrobrachium nipponense | reverse complement strand
GTTTTTTTTCGAAAGACAATAGACCGCTTTCAATTCCATCACCGCCACTGCGTCCCTTTTCTTTTCGCTTCCGCTGTACTGAAGAAGAAGAAGAAGCCTCTGGATGTGAGATTTCTCGGCGTGATCTCCCTCCCATTCAGTCGCCTTCCCACATTTCCGCTTTTGTTCCCGTCTCTCCTTCGGTGATTGTCTGTCTGCGCGTCTGTTGCCGGGAAGGTATTAGCATAGAATTTCTTACCAAATGCAGAGTCTTTAAGGCCACCTTGGGACTTTGGGGATGTTATTCAAGTTAGAATACTTGCTTGATCTCTCTCCAGACATACAAGGTGTTTTTACGTTGCATGGAGCCAGTTGTTTTTCAACAACGGGACCAACGGCTTTACGTGACTTCCGAACCACGTCGAGAGTGAACTTAAGAATCGAACTCGCGGCCACCGAGGTGCTAGGCCAAGACCATACAGATCATGCCACTGAGGCCGCGCCGATCTCTCGTATTATTCTTGATATCATTCTGCCATTCTTACCTCTTTATCATCATGTCATCTACGGGAAAAACAAACGCACGCAAACAGGCTTGTTTCAATATCATAATTATCATAAACATTAGATACTACTTTAATAAATCCTTCTTTGGCACCGACTATTTTTATACTAAAGAATTAGCCACATTGTACGAGCATCTCCCGAAAGCTTAGTTTTTCCCCTCCTGTTTCTATTAGCCTCTTCTAACAGTTTTCCTTCTATTCTATACAGACACTTCTAAACACTTTTCCCTTCTTTCAATAAAGAAACTTCAAAACTTACTTCACCAAAGTTTTCGTCTCACTTAGCTCTGTGAACATCAAACACGGCCATTAAAACTTCCATGTTTCGTTTAAATTATTCGTGGGAACCATTACAACTTTCTGGGTTCCACTGAAGTTTTCCGGTGTCGATTCTACTATCAAAGGATGGCCGAGTCCATCTAACAGCCAACTGTTACGCTGAATGCCTCCTGGCTTGAGTGGCCTTTAACGGGCCACCAACTAAGGCACCAAAAGATGTCCATATTGTCACTCGGAAAAGGCCTTTCCTTCTTTCAGGAGAAGCCGCTGTTCATCTGTCGTAGAAATGACCCAGTGTCATCCAAATCTTAAGCATGTTATACGAACTTTTTTTTGTTGTAGAATAAATGCCAATGGAGAAACAACTCCACAATTTTGTATGAGTACATATTTTTTAAAATAAAAAATCAGCGCAAAAATGGACTATAGAAACTACTAAAATTCAGCATAATTCTTTATTTACAACGCTTCACTTAACTACATCATCAAGGAATCTGTTAAATAATGAATAAAATTGTTCTAAAAATCAATAAAATTCATAAAATACAACACAATTTTTAAAAAATACAAAAAATATAAAAAATAAACGACACAAGAGCGAGATCAAAGAAGGCAGAAGACAGTTGTTTAATAAATAATGATTCCAGGATAGGCAGTTCGTAATCGTTAGTTATTTGGCCTATGATACAGAAACCATATTTTATTATATGTGTTACAATTTATAGTGGTTTCTTATGATAGAATGTTCTGGATTGGAGAGCCTACAGCCAGTACGAAAACTTAATCTCCGATGAGAGCAGATTCTGACCCTCAGTAATCTCCTCTCTAGAGAGAGCTTTCAGGAATCTGCTCGATTCTTCTTTTCAGTCGAACAGGTTCCGGAAATCTCTGTTTAGAGAGGTTACTTAGGGTCAGATTTATTGTTGAATATATGCACCTGTACTTAACTGTAGGTTTGTTTTTCCATTGTAAGACTCAAAACCAAATGTCAGAAAAAAGGTGTATAATGAAACAAGGTGTGATCCGACCTCCAGCTTACTCGGACACGTGCGAGATTTTCCCCTCATACGTTGAGTTGTAAACATTATATTTCTAACTTAACGTAAATTAAAACGTGCTAAATCTGCGTCAAATATGATCCCTTGTTTCACCAACGAAAATTAAAATAAATATGCTAAGTTTTATTAAGAAAAAATTGTTCTGTACCGTTTAACATACACATTATTTATTTTTCTACATTTTCATTCTAGTAAATAAATCGTATATATACTATTCTAAAATTCCTGTATCTTTCACTCAACGCGAATCCGTTTTCCCGACCTTTCAATGCTCTTTTATAGACTCTTCTTGTCCTTGTTAGAATTTCTCTCTCCAAGCAATGTTCTGGTGTGATGTGGAACGCCATATCTCGACTGACAGTATGCCGCTTCATTTTTATTATTTTTTTTTTATTATTATACTGACTGTGTAGTATTCCCGATGACAAGACAAACGTCACAGAACTGATCGAATATTTTCCATTAGAAAAATAAAAGGAGAAAATGGCAAACAGACAAGAACGACTGGACAAAAGCAAAACAAGCATTATAAAAACCCAACTATTATAGTAAAGAAGTACTATCACCGTTTCTGTAAACATCTTTTTGGTCTTCACATAACTGTAAGGTAAGTTTGCGACGAGTCAATGGAGAAAGAAATACCCGCAGCTATTCATCTCATTATGTGATTTATCCAAATTCAGTCCATTGAGGTCTAACACCCATATCGTACATTAGTAGCATAAAATTATTTACATAAGTTATTGGTATTTAATCACCATGTATTAGTAGTGTTAAATCAGCAGCCGTTCATAATGTATTGTTTGCCATCGCAAGCAGTACTGCACTCCATTAACCATGTTATCCTCCTCTGAGAGAAAAAAAAAAAAAGCTATATTTTTCCTTAACTCTGAGATCAATTAAGAATTCTACTAAACGCGAGATTATAAACCCTTCTTTCTTATCTGAAACAAGCCCAAAGAAACGATAGACCAAATGAAGCCTGGTCAATAGTCAGTGAAGAATATAATTAGCATCCTAAAAAGATGTCATGGAGGCATTGCTAAAAGAAAAGAAAAGTAAAGAAAAAAGTTCTGCGCTGGTCAATTATATTCACAAGGAAGAAATTTCAAATTGGTTTCGCAGCTTTAAGAAAGCAAGAGTTGCTTGATAGTGATTAGGGAGAGGGTGGGTTCAGGTGAGGAGGCCAGTTGGAAATTATTTTAGTTACTTTACCTATGATATAATAATATATAATACAATGACGTATTCTTTCCGAAGTGACCAGTGAATCACAAATGCAATGAAAATTCACCCTTCCTCGAGTCGGGGCGGGCTCTTATCTTCCACATTTCCAAAATGAACATTAATATGGTATAACTATGTTTGAAATTCAAGCTAGAATATAATGAAATTCACGGAAGCCAGTGCATCACCTCGTTCTGACGCAACTACCCTCGTAAAGAGGGTCGTTGCAAGACAGACTGCCTCGTTCTGGCGATAACGACCCTCGTAAAGAAGGTTGTTGCAAGACAGACTGCCAGCCATCGCCTCCAATATGAGGTCCATGATGCTGTGAGCGGAGGATGCAGACAGCCAGTCTTGCAAACGCCAGGATTTCATGCACACCAGAATATGTGGTACGTTCATTGAAGATCAAAAGAACACAAAGGAACCTAAATATTCTCATGTACCTAAATATTCTCAGATATGTGCTTGTGCATACAAACACATATCTGGAAGTACACTTGAATGTGTAGTATATCCATTCAATTGCCATTCAAGAAATTCATCAGATGTATTTCTGTAAGCAAACGCAAATCTTGAAGGCAGTGTGAGAACGCACTCATTCGGGAACTTGCGGGTTGACTTCAGCATGTGTTAGAGTCGCCGAAACGCAAAACATTGCCTAAAGATATAAGGAGAAGGAAAGGCGCCTAGAGAAGTCAGTTGAAGAGAAGTTCAGGTGAAGATTGTCAAGCATCTATATGTTTATGGAAAAAGATCTGAGCCCATATATGAAAATGAAAAAATGTAATTTAATCTTTTTGTTAATGACGATGAGGTATAGTCGTGCTCAAAGTGCCACCATCTGGAAATGAAAAAACAAAGTCCTAATTATGTTAACTAAGAGCTTATAATATTGGCCCCCACATTTTGGGGCCCGGACTTTTAAGTCGTTCGAGAATATTGATGACAGGGAAGATAGCACAGAGTGGGGGGGATAACAAGAAGGGATTGGAAGAGAGTGGATAATGAGGCATAGATGGAGTTGGAAATGTGGCTGGGATCGTTTATATTTCAGTATCCGTTTACATTGCATGCCCCCAACCTCTCTCTCTCTCTCTCTCTCGGGAAAATAACGTACGAATAAACGAGGATATAATCAAACCAGACTTTTATTATTAACAACTTGCCTCATGCAGGACATAGACCTAATATGCACACACACAAAACACATACACGCCTTTAGGGATGTGGCTGATACACCCACACCTTATCATCCACTCGCAAGAAAACCTGGTACTCATTCACACTGGGTTAACTAGTCTGGGGGTAGGGTGGGGGGAGCGGTGATAAACCAAGAACCTCGCAAATGCTAACCCAATGCAACGCCTCCCATCTTCCGATATAGGAGACAAGATTGGATGGATGGATGGATGTACGAGATTTAGATCTAAGAACCGGACTAGGACCCAAAGGGTCATTCAGCCCCATCATGAGGTATGTTTATGAACAATGGTTATGTGTGTTATTTTTATTTGGGAGTATGGGCCTTCATTGAAAATATAAAATATCTAATGTATATATATATATATATATATATATATATCTATATATATATATATATTATATATATATATGTGTGTGTGTGTGTGTGTGTGTGTGTGTGTGTGTGTATTAGTAAAAATATGGATGAATCTATTTCTTAAGATATTTTAATTTTATATTTTAAAAATGCTAAAAATATGTATATCTTAATAAATAAATAAATTTCTTTCAAAAACTTTAATACACCTACATCTCTATCATTATCCAAAATCTTTGCTAAGAGCTTGCCTGTAAGCCCATGTTTATGCCGCACAGCAGCATACTGTTGATACTAAACCAAAATTTGCTCAATTGACAAGGGGCTGTTACAGTGAGCACACTGTGGAGCCTCAGAGCCTTCTAACAAAAATTTACGAATCAGGTGAGAGTTCCCAATTCTCAACCTGCATAAAACTATCTCACTTCTCCTGTTTTTATGGAATGCTGATGACCAGAAGGATACGCTGGTTCGGATGTTTCTATACTTTGTATTATTTGCAAGAGATGACCATCGGGTCTGCCACTTCTGATAAGATTTAGTCTTTTTATGGTAAATCTGTGTGGGGAACATTGGTAAATTAACAGAAATATTATTGCTGGGAAACTTAGCTTCTCTGTCTGCAGGTTCATTCCCTTTTATTCCAACATGAGCAGGTACCCAGCAGAAGCACACAGATTTGTGACGAGAATGAATACAGCACAGCCACTCTTGAGCCTTTTGCACTAAAGGATGGAATGGGTTATATTTACAAATACTATCAATTACACTTTGAGAGTCTGTATAAATACCGATTTCTTGGTGCTAGAGTTAAACACTTCTTTCAAAGCATGGACTACAGCAGTCAACTCGGCCGAAAATGAAGAAGCCGAGTCAGGCAACCGACCTAAGCTGGAGTTTTCTTTGGTTATGACTGCACAGCCAACCCCATCTCTGGATTTTGATCCATCAGTGAATATAATCTTCCGCATGCTGCTGATCATGCTCTGAAAATTTGGATTTTAATTCCTGTGGGGGAGAGTTCTTTTTACATATGTCTGTAAAGCATTGTTTTACAGTAGGTACAAGCCATGGTGGGTGTTCTGGATACTGAACTGGCCAGATTTTTTCCGTTAAGGATGTTATTGTTATCCAGCTGTTCTTTCAGGTGTACTTGAAATGGTTTAAGAGTTTACTTTGTATCTGATAGACAGCATCTGATTTAGCAATTTATTCGATAGATTATTGGGTGAGCTTTTGACCTTTCATGCATATCGAAGTCCCAATTCCTCCCTGCGGAGATCTAGGGGCAGGTGATGAGTATTGACATGAATACTCTCAATGGGAGAAGTCCGAAATTCCCCAGAGCAGATTCTCAGGCCCATATTATGCGCTACATCCTATTCACGAAGCTTTGTCTTACTTGCAGAAGAATATATTTGGCAGCCATAGTCCAGCCTTGAGAGACACAATGCATCATATAAACGGAGTAGTGATTTCTTATCTTCTCCCCAATCAAAACTGGAGATGACATTTAAAATGTCTAATGACTTTCTTGCTTTTTGTTTGAGATAATCAGCATGACTTGACCAAGTAAACTTTTTATCAAAAATTAGACCTACAAAAACTTAAGTTTGTTTTTATACAATAAAATTTCCCCATCTAAAAGCAGGTTGGCACTACCTCCTCAGTCTGCTTTTTGTAAGCACATTGCCATTTCATCTGATGAAAATTGAAAACCATTTTTTGATGTACGCCTGCATATTACATCTACATTCTTTTGTAAGTCCCTACATGCAGAAAGGGCATCATATGATGTTTTATGAATCATCAACAAAATAATTGCCCTTTTACGCAAGGTGAAAGGACATCAAGGATCTCATTTATCGCTATGGCAAAACATGTGACACTTGAGACACTACCCTGTGGGACCCATTCTTCCCGACAGTGAGAGGATGATAGTGTGGTTCCCACATGTACTTTTAAAAATCTCTTAAAAAAAGTATTTTAAAACTTCATCATGTTCCCTTTTAATCCCATTCTTTGAGACTGTTTCAGAGCTCCATATCTCCAAGTGATATTGTATGCCTTTTCCTTGTCAAAAAACACTGGTTGAAAGCTTTAGGAGAGGATCTAGGGTACTCCTATTTTTCTAAAACCAATTGGTTAGGAGGTAGGCGGTTTCTAGATTCCAAATACCATATCAACATTTTACTGACAATCCTCTTCATCAGCTTGCATATGCAACTAATCAGAGCTATGGGATGGTAACTAGTTGGTTGAAGAGAATCCTTGTGGGCTTTTGCACTGATATAATAATTGATATCTTCCAACTCCTTCGCAGGATCCCAGTTTCCCATATTTATTAATTATCTTTAAATGGAAGAACTCAGCATCTGGTGGAAGTTGACGGATCATGGTATACAAGATGCCATTTTCACTTGGAGAGGAATCTTCAGTGGATGATAACACTCCTGTAGTCCTTCAAGAAAAAATTGGGCATTATATTCATCAGAGTTATTTGGGGGAAAATTTATGGCAACTATAGTGTTTTTGCATTCTCCTAAACTCCTCAAATTAGTTACCTTGGACTGGACACTTTTAATAAATGTTTTCCTAATGCTTTTGCTACTTCCTGTGGTTTTGAGATAATATTATTATTAATTTTGAGAGTTGGAGGAGGGATTGATAAATATTTTCCACTAGGTTTTTTTTACTTTCCTCCAAACGATCCGTATGGGTGTCTTGGAGGTGTTCCCATTTATATAGTACATCCAAGTTTCTCGCTGGCTTTGAGATAATAGAGATGCTTCTCGGCCAAGGATCGCTGATAGATAATCTTAGATGTTTG
>NC_087202.1:139112153-139129653 GCF_015104395.2 Macrobrachium nipponense | reverse complement strand
AAAATGAATACTTCCAAAGGTTTCCGGTCACCGAGGTTAGCAAGGCACTGTTCTATAAGTAGTATTTCACACTAAGCTAAATAAAGGCGTTGATAATGACATTTTAGACCGTACGACATGTTCTCTTCATACTCGAGTGGTGAAAAATCCATCTTTTTGGGTACTATTTAGCGGACCTTGAATGATCCTATGTCAGTTACTATGACCAAACATTATTACAAAACACTTAAAGAAATCAGATTAATGCCGGCACACTGGTATAGTGGTTAGTGTCGTGGCATGCCACTCGGATGTCGCGAGTTCGCGCTTCTCCCCAAGGCGATGAAAAATCAATGAGACTGTATCATGATCAGTTACTGGCTGCAGTGGGGCTGAAACCAGCATTTGTTGGAAGCTTGAATTTCAAGACAATGCCACCTTTGGTGTGCTTGGTCCGTGTGGATAGGTTTCATCTACTGATAAATAATAAATAATGATGTAGGTATACAATCTAACATCCCTTTGAAGGACATCAACGCTTGCACAATAGCGAAGAGGATTTCAACTCCTTCCCACAATGAATTTCTTCCTCTCCAAACTCCTTTGCATCGAGATGCCTCTGTTTTCAAGGACAAAAGACCGATTTCAATTCCATCACCGTCACTGCGTCCCTTTTCTGTTTCCGCTGTACTGAAGAGTAAGAAGCTCTGGATGCGAGATTTCTCGGCGTGATCGCCCTCCCATTCAGTTGCCTTCCCACACTTCCGCTTTTGTTCCCGTCTCCTTTGGTGATTGTCTGTCTGCGCGTCTGTCTCTCTCTTTGCTGCCGGGAAGGTATTGGCATAGAATTTCTAACCAAATGCAGTCTTTTAAGACCACCTTGTGACTTTGGGGATGTTATTTAAGTTAGAATACTTGCTTGATCTCTCTCATCGTATTATTCTTGTATCATTCTGCCATTCTTACCTTTTCATCATCATGCCTTCTACGGAAAAAAACTGCACACAAACAAGCCTGTTTCAACATCATAATTATCATAAACATTAAATGCTACTGAATAAATCCTTCTTTGGCGCTGATTATTCGTTATACTGAAGAATTAGCAACATTTTACGAGCATATCCCGAAAACTTATTGTTTTTCCCTCTTGTTCTGTATAGGCACTTCTAAACAGTTTCCTTCTACATACACTTATAAACACTTTTCCCTTCTATTCAATATATACACTTCAAAACTGACTTCACCAAAGTTTTCGTCTCACTAAGCTCTGTGAACATCAGACACGGCCATTATAACTTCCATGTTTGGTTTAAATTATTCGTGGGCACCATTACAACTTTCGAGTTCCACTGAAGTTTTCCGGTGTCGATTCTACTATCAAAGGATGGCCGAGTCTATCTAACAGCCAACTGTTACGCTGAATGCCTCCTGGCTTGAGTGGCCTTTAACGGGCCACCAACTAAGGACAACCAAAAAAGGTGTCCGTATGTGCCACTCGGAAAAGGCCTTTCCTTCTTTCAGGGGAAGCCGCTGTTCATCTGTCGTAGAAATGCCCCAGTGTCATCAAAATCTTAAGCATGTTATATCGAACTTTTTGTTGTAGAATAAATGTCAATGGAGAAACAACTCCACATTTTGTATGGGTACATATATTTAAAAATAAATAAGCGCCAAAATGGACTATAGAAACGTACTAAATTCAGCATAGTTCTTTATTTACAACGCTTCACTTAACTACATCATCAAGGAATCTGTTAAATAATGAATAAAATTGTTCTAAAAATCAATAAAATTCATAAAATACAACACACAATTTTAAAACAATAC
This sequence comes from Macrobrachium nipponense, assembly GCF_015104395.2. Lineage (NCBI taxonomy): Eukaryota > Metazoa > Arthropoda > Malacostraca > Decapoda > Palaemonidae > Macrobrachium > Macrobrachium nipponense. The sequence continues at coordinate 139,127,847 of NC_087202.1, read as the reverse complement.
AAAAAATATAAAAAATAAACGACACAAGAGCGAGATCAAAGAAGGCAGAAGACAGTATTTTAATAAATAATGATTCCAGGATAGGCAGTTCGTAATCGTTAGTTATTTGGCCTATGATACAGAAACCATATTTTATTATATGTGTTACAATTTTTTAGTGTTTTCTTATGATAGAATATTCTGGACTGGAGAGCCTACAGCCAGTACGAAAACTTAATCTCCGATGAGAGCAGATTCTGACCATCAGTAATCTCTCTAGAGAGAGATTTCAGGAATCTGCTCGATTCTTCTTTTTTGTCGAACAGGTTCCCGAAATCTCAGTCAAGAGAGGAGGTTACTGAGGGTCAGATTTATTGTTAAATATATCCACCTGTACTTAATTGTAGGTTTGTTTTTCCATTGTAAGACTCAAAACCAAATGTCAGAAAAAAAAGGTGTATATTGAAACAAGGTGTGATCCGACCTCCAGCTTACTCGGGACACGTGCAAGATTTTCCCCTCATACGTGAGCTGTAAACATTATATTTCTAACTTAACGTAAATTAAAACGTGCTCAAATCTGTGGTCAAATAGATCCTTGTTTCACCAACGAAAAAAATAAATAAATACGCTAAATTTTATTAAGAAAAAATTGTTCTGTACTGTTTCACATGCACATTATTTATTTTTCTACATTTTCATTCTAGTAAATAAATCGTATATATACTATTTTAAAATTCCTGTATCTTTCACTCAACGTGAAACACCTTTTTCAGACCTTTCAATACTCTTTTATAGACTCTTCTTGTCCTTGTTAGAATTTCTCTCTCCAAGGAATGTTCTGGTGTGATGTGGAACGCCTTATCTCGACTGACAGTATGCGCTTCATTTTTAGTATTTTTTTTTATTATTATACTGACTGTGTAGTATTCCCAGATGACAAGACAAACGTCAACAGGACTGATCGAATATTTTCCATTAGAAAAATAACAGGAGAAAATGGCAAACAAGACAAGAACGACTGGACAAAAGCAAAACAAGCAAAAGAACTCACTGAAGCAACAACAGTAGTATTTACATTATACCAAAGGGCGTAAGACTTAGAGCGCATTGCTCTAGTAATGGATTACAAGAGCAATGCGCTTTCTCAGAAGTGAACAAACGCCGCCATCTATATAATAATAATAATAATAATGAATAATAATAAATAATAATAATAATAATAATAATAATAATAATATTAATAAAGTGCTGATTTACAACAATAGAAATGCTGACCTTCAGACGAACAAGTAGCTTCTAAAGAGGTACTTGTTTCGCCGAAAGCGTTAAAGAAGAAAAATTCCTTTTAGCAAAAATCTTTGGCAAGTGAGTCACGCAGAAAATCTGCCGGCAATGGTTTGGTTCATTGTTTGTCTGTTAAGCCCCACAACCCCCCACACCCCACATACACACCAAACCCCCCCCCCACCCTCAAACAAACACATAAAAACAAACTAAAAACTGCCTTCGATTGATTCCAAGCAGGCATGACAACCTTGGAAATCTGTTGACGTCTAGGCGGCCGAACAATGTTCCGGTACCGACGAAACAAATCACAACCTTTTCCCAAAAAATCAAGTTGTTAACCAACCGCCTCTTCCGATCGCAATATTGGCAACGCTGTGAAATCTCAGACATGAGGAAAGAGGCGGCACAGTGTTACCAATGCTTATTAAATTACGCAGTGGGTGATTAGGAAGATATCGGTAAAATCAGTTAAGTCTTATAGTAAAAGGACAATAAACTCTTGAGTATATTAAATTGACGCAAATTACCAAATGTTATTTACATAAAATTCCTGATTTCCTTTCAATGCAAATCGATGTGAACGGTTGGAGGAGAACGCGATATTCATTCTTATATTATATCTCAGATATTAAGAGAAATTATATTTTCCTCCATTAAAATTCCTGTTGCTTCCACTAATGACACTTTCGAGTATTCTCTCTCTCTCTCTCTCTCTCTCTCTCTCTCTCTCTCTCTCTCTCATTCTGTCCTCCGTCTCATATCGCCTGCATTGAATATTTAAATAATGGTAGATACTAAAGACATTTCAAGTCATAGTTTCAAGAATAATCACGAGTCATTACCAAGATATGCAAAGTTAAAAGAGAAAGTGGTCCCATCTGCATCCATTTCTGTAGGTGCAATCAGATCTGCAGCGATGTGTTCATACAGACGCATACCTGTATTTTAACAGATGTCTTTCACATTCACAATTAATGCCTGATCCCCTTTACCAGCCGAGAGTAACAGATTTGCTGAACAGCGGCACCAATATGGAATAAATGTGCTTCACTGCCGGACTTCTCAGTCCCAGAGGTCCTTCATTCCTCACACCGTTGGGCTGTGGATCAGCCTCCCTTCAGAGGATGTCGTGGAATTGGAACTTTTTTTATTTGTTTATTTATCTATTTAATTTATCTGTCTTTCTAACACCGGATCTCTTCTTTCTGAATTCCCCTAAACCTTTTGATGCTGCTTTCGAATGGACTCCATATTATTCCTTGGAAGCTTGAATTTTAAGTCATTGGCCTCTTTGGGCTTTGTCTATATGAATAGGGTTATCTTCTGTAATAATAATAATAATAATAATAATAAGGAATAATAATTAATAATAAATAATAATAATAATAATAATAATAATAATAAAAGTAATAATACAGGAATTGCTTACCTGCCCTTTCATTGGAATTATGGAAGTAAAGGAACGAAATGACATGCAATTTAATATCTAGCTTTTATGTCACTGCTATGTTATGAAGGGAATTAAGGGGGTTGTTGGGAGGGGGTGGGGGGGAGAACGAGGGGATTGATTTTCGATCGTTCAATCTCTTCAGTTGACTTCAAGAAAGTGACGGCTAAGTATTGACAAGTCGTTTCTGTATACAGAGGGGAACAATCAATGAGGATCTCTCGAAAACACCGTACTTTAGAATATTTCCTGAAAGGGCAGAGGCGAAGTGACAGCGCCATTGTAGATAATTTCTTTACTGATGTAACGAAAACGCGATTCAGTCAACTCTTGGCTCTTTCTCTTAACTACGGAAAAGGCTGCCGTACAGATGTCAGACTTCTTGGACGGCGTAATGCGAGTAGCTATAAGAATGGTATCCCTCAGCTCTTATGAAAATGCAATATATATATATATATATATATATATATATATATATATATATATATATATATATATATATATATATATATATATATAGATATATATATATATATATATATATATATATATATATATATATATATATATATATATATATATATATATATATATATATTATATATATATATATATATATATATATATATATATATATATATATATATATATATATATATATATATATATATATATATATATATATATATATATATATATATATCTATATATATATATATATATATATATATATATATATATATATATATATATATATATATATATATATATATATATATATATATATATATATATATCTATATATATATATATATATTATATATATATATATATATATATATATATATATATATATATATATATATATATATATATATATATATATATATATATATATATATATATATATATATATGGTTAACATGGCAGAGGGGGTTGGTCTCGATGCTAATTAGAAACCTGAGTTCGACAGGGATCTGTAAGGACGGAATCGGAATCAACTGAAAACCTCCCTTGTTAGCCGAAACGATAACATCACTGTAGTCCTGATTTCTCCTCATTCCGCTGGGTGCTAGTTCGAACCCATGAGAGGATGAAATTATCATCAACTAAAAAATCCCCCTTCAGTTAATATATATAAAAATATATTAATTCCAAGGCAGAGCGAATTGAATATTAAAGGACATTTGTAGCTTAATGCATATTGTATGTATGTACATATAAAAGGCACTGGACAGATGTATAAGTGGATATATATTAAGATAAATGAGGTTAACAACCTTAGTGTTTGGTGTTTTAGAGACAGGTGCAAAGAGCAGCGAATTCCTTAGATGCTCACATTCAATCATGCCAGAGAGATCGCGGATGCACAAATGACCTGAATAAGCAGAATGTACAAGTGCCTGTTCAAGAGTCAAGGAGTGCACATGAAATGGAAAACGCACGCACACAAGAGGAGACATGCAGGTGGACGTCCGTGTGTCTTTCTGCATACTTGAGCTCTTATGTCTGTTAGAAATCAAGGAACGAGATAAAATCTCTGGTATGGTAATTAATGGGGGGAATTATGCGACAGAAGTGTGAAACCAGGCCATAGGAGTGCTTGGAGATCCACGGAGATAAGGTATAGCGCAAGAGAAACTCTGAAATTTTTTCATATTCCATTGATTTTAGAAACTGTGAACGGGGAAGTGCAGAGGACATTGAAAGATTTATAAAACGTTTTATCCATTGCACTCATGATGTATCTCAGTATCTGATAATTGTGGTTTCTTAACTTACATAAAATTTTGAATTTTTCCATGCTTCTACACGATGTCCAGGATGCCATTGTAGATAGCTTTGATGAAAAAATTAAACCCACATCAGATGTACTGATTTATTCCCAAATTCAGAAACACATGTCCAATTGTCCCATGGTGGATAGTACATGTTTTAAAAGGACCGGTCCAAGAAATACAACACAAAGAGACTCAGATTTTCCTTCTCCCCGTTTGTGTGCGAAAGTGGAATATAAAATAGGATCGATGAATCAAGAGCAACAGCATTTGCGTTGCTTCAATTGTAATATTATAAACCAGGGCACACAAAGAAAGTATGGAGAGTCGAATATTGTGGAATATGCAAAAGTGCAGATAACTTTTGGTAGGCTTGTTCATCTCAGAAACGGAGAGAAGCAAGACCCACACCTCAGAACTCTGGGAGATATAATATGAGAACTTCCCAGGCTAGTTACTCAAAGGGGCAAAGGGATCGGCAAAATGTTTGGAAATCCCATCAACAAAGAGGGTACAGATGATTTGCATGCGCCATTGTGGTCTCGTGGGGGACGCCCCAGAGCCCAGGCCAATTGTACATGAATCATTGGGAAACATAAAGATCCCAATTTTTATTGATACTGGAGTGTCAGTTTATCTACTAGACATTGATCTGTATCAGTCCATGTTCTCCCAGTACCCTTTGAAACCCTCAATGGAGACGGTGTGTGATGTGCATGACCATAGATTAAATACCTTAGGTTTTATAAGAATACGTTTTACTCTGGCTGATAGAGTACCGATAGAAACTTTTTTGGTGATAAAAGGGGTTGCGTTGGGCAACAGACTTATACTGGGCCATCCTGCATGTAGAAGACACAGGGTATCGGTCCATACAGGCGTTAGTGGCATAACAGTTGAGATACCAGGTGTTTTTATTCCATATGCATGCGCCGAGGTTGATATGGGGAATACCATCGGTGATACATACTAGTAGGAATTCTGGCTGTGGTGTTGGTGAGCATACCAATGATATGGGGGATACTAGCAGTGGTGTGTTGGTGATTATAACGGGGATATTGATGATCACGGCAGTGGTAATGAGGGTATTTTGGATAATGGTGGTGACAATGGCGGTTATGGTTGGGATGTCAGTGATAATGGTGCTTATAATGGGGGTACTGGTGACAATTTTGGTGGCATTAACAGTGGCAATATGAGAAATAACAATGGTGATACTGATACTAACATTGGGGTAATGGTGGATGGAATAAGGGACACTGGTATAAATAAGGGTGATATTTATGGGGATGTGGAACAAAAGGATGCCATGTATTCGTATTATGACCACAAATGTAAAGGTGTTTTATCAGAGGATGTTATTTTAAACCCAGGTACAAGGACTATGGTCAAAATCAAGCTGAAGGAAGTGAAAAGACCCAAAGAGGTGCGCATAATTGAGGGTAGTGAGAAACTAAGAGGGGTTACTAGCACAGTATCGGTGAACAGAGTATCAAATAATGGTGTTACATTGGTGGAATTATTGAACCGTAATGATACATTTAGAAAATATCAGAAGAACACTTATGTGGTAGACCTCCAAGATTGGAATAATGTTAGCAAGTCAGTGGCTATCGTAGAGGGGAAAACTGAGTTTTCAGAGGCAGAAATGCAAAGAAGAAAATCTTTAAAGAACATTTAGCTGATGCAGACTACAAGGAACATATAGAAGCTGTAAGCAAACTTTTGGCTGAATTTGGAGATACTGTAGCTTTGAAATGTGAGGACTGACTGTGTTAAAACATAAGGTGAATCTAGAACAAGGGACAAAATCCATTTTTATTCCTGTGTACCGCATACCTTTCAAAATCACAGGAAAGGTAGAGGAAAGTAAGTAATAGCAAGAGCAAGGAATTATTAGACCTAGTGTGTCCCCACACAACTTTCCTCTGTTGGCAATGCCTAAGAAGGTCGGATCTGTCCGAATATGCGTCGATTTTAGAAGCTTGAACGAGAAATCAATTCCTGACCATTATCCAGCCGCATGCATACCAGGCTTTTTCATAGAAATTGGGGGACATAATATTTAGAGTTCAATTAATTTAACGCAATGTTTTTGCAGGTCCCACTTGGTGAGAATAGCAAGAAATATACTACATTTTCAGAGCCCAACTGACATTTTGAATTTACGCAGATGCCTTTTGGTTTGTCAGGTAGTCCTATGACTTTTAGGTGGTTAGTAAACACAGTTTTGCACAGGCTATTGGGTAAAAATGTCTTTGTGTACATGGATGATATATCGATTGCAACATATTCGATTGAGCATCACATGGAAGTGCTTAAGGAAGTACCTAGGTGACTTAGGTTAGCAGGATTGAAAATTAAAATGGCTAAGTGTTCCTTCTTGAAGAAGCAAATTACACATTTAGGTCATGTCATATCTAAAGAGGGGATGGCGGGATATTTCAGGAAGTTTGTGAAAGGGTTTTCCAACATAGCAGCTCCTTTAACAGATGTGTTGCTGGAAGATATTCAATTTTTGGGGGGCAAACTTCAACAAGTAGCTTTTCAGAAAGTTAAGGATGCATTAATAAATCCCCCTAGTTCTGAAATTTCCAGATTTCAGCGAACCTTTCACACCAGTGACTGATGTCAGTCAGGAGGGTATAGGTGTTTGCCTAATGCAAAAATTTGATGGAAAATTCCATCCGATAGCATACTATAGCAAGAAATTTGGGACGAAGGGCAGCAGTGAAACACTAATGGTTACCATAGATAAGAAAGCCTTTGCAGTAGTATCAAGCTTGGTTTATTTTAGAATGTTGCTAATGGGGAATAAAGTGGAAGTTCTTACAGACCACAAGCCATTTCTGAATCTTTTTATAGGCCTGATCTGTCGCCCAAAAGAACTCGAAGGTTCCTAACTATCAGAGACTTTGATGCAAAGCTCCAATATATAGAAGCCAAGTTAAATGTAGTTGCAGATGCCCTTAGTAGAAGTTTTTATGACAAAGAAGAATTCCAAGTTGCGCAAGTCACTAGCGAGTCTATAAAATGGCAAAGGCAAGATGAGGATAAAATTTTGGCAGATGCAAAAGTGTTCTTCAGAGGGGAATCAGGCAGGAAAGGTTATAAGTTATCTTTTCAGGTTTAGAATTAGAAGGTAATCGGTTGGTCAGGAAAATTAGATATAAATTAAGGACAAGTGAAAGTAAAGAGGACTCAACACAAATTGTGATTCCGAACATCCTAATACCAGTGGTTTTATAGTACATTGCAAATTTGGTAGTCTAAACTTTGGAGTAGAGAAGACGTATAATGAGATGCATGATAAGTATATTAGGAAAAATTTGTGGACAGATGTGAAATTTTTTTTGAAAAAGTGTACAGTGTGCAATGCTTGCAAACCGGCAAGGGTAACTTCTTGCAAATTAGGGTCATATCCGATACCAAGTAAACCTTTTTAGAGAATACATATGGATATCTTAGAAAATTTTTGTGAATTAACAAATGCCCACAAATATCTATTGGTAAAAATAGATGAACTAACGAAGACAGTGAAATTTTTCCACTTAGCATAAAACGGCCGAAGAAAAAGCTGTAGGATTTTTCAATGGGGTTATATGCAGATATGGCTCACACGAGGTTTTGTTGACCGACAAAGGTAGAGAATTTGTAAACAGGACATTAGAGTGTCTAGCAGAAGTCATAAAAACCTGAAGCTAATGGGTTATGTGAACGAACAAACAGGAAAGTGCTCGAAGCTCTCAGGAAGACTATAGGAGGAAATGCAAGGAACTGGGATAGATATATATATACAGTTGGATACAACATTAATAGTATGGTCAGTGATTCCATTAAAATGTCTCCATTTGAAGCAATGTTTGGATGCCAAGCGTGAGTCACATTTGATTTGTTGCCTATACCTCACCATGGAGAGGATACAACCGAGACATTAATTTCCATAGCAAAGGAAAGACATGCCTGTCTCAGCCGTAATCTCGAAGCTAAGACCAGAGAAATGGTGGAAAGAAGCAATGAGAAATCATTAGATGTTAAAATTGCTATTGGATATAATGTATTCCTGAAAATCAATGCGAGAAATGAACTAAATTACAAGTTAGGTCCAAGGTTTGAGGGTTCTTTTAGAGTTATTGAAGAAAAGAAAGGAAACAGATTTGTAGTCTTAGATGAAAAGACAGGTTGGTCGAAATTGGCACATATATCAAGGATTAAGAAGACAAGAAAATGAAAGGTACACTACGCAGTTGCATCTTTTTTCTAGATTTTGTAAATGGATGACGAAATGTGATTAATTGGTCTTATGTAACATTCTTTTTTTTTCTTTTCTTCTTTTACTACCCCTTAAACGCCGAATGGACGTATTAAACGTCGAGTCAAAATGTCTCCCGTATGCCGAATGGACGTACCATACGTCGACTCAAAAAAGTTTTTTTTAAAATTCGCGGAAAAATACTTATAGGCCTACCAGAAAACTTTTGAATCACGCGCCTTGGGGGATGCTGGGAGTTCACGGATCAAGGCGTTGTTTTGTTTACAATCGTTACGCAGGCGCGCAAGCGCGAATTTCTTTCTTATCGCACTAAAAAGTATCAGTGACACATCTCAAAATTTATTTCGTCACTTTGACATAATTTTTGCATCGTTTTAAATTATCCGTTACATGAAGTATTATATATGAAAATGTGCGCAATTTCATTTAAAATACAACAAAAAAATACTCATGATTTTAGCTTTTATCAGTTTTGAAATATTTTCATATGAATAACGATAAGTACCAAAATTTCAACCTTCGGTCAACTTTGACTCTACCGAAATGGTCGAAAAACGCAATTGTAAGCTACAACTCTTATATTTTAGTAATATTCAATCATTTACCTTCATTTTGCAACTTTTTTGCAACAAATTAGAAGTCTCTAGCACAATATTTCGATTTATGGTGAATTTATGAAAAAAACTTTCCTTCCCTCCGCGCGCGGATTCTGGGTCATAAATCTCCGAATTGCGTACATTGCATTCTCGGAAAATTTGCTTCGTTTCATATTAGGCATTTCATAGAGTTTTATATATGAAAATGTGCGCAATTTCATGTAGAATAAAAGGAAAAATATTTGAAGGTTGTAGCTTTTCTAATTTCCGGAATAATTGCATATAAAAAAAAATTATAAAAAAATTTCGACATTTGGTCAACTTTAACTCGTCCGAAATGGTCGAAAACTGCAATTGTAAGCTAAAACTCTTACAGTATCGTAATATTCCATCACATAACTTCATCTTGAAACAAATTCGAAGTCTCTATAACAATATTTAGATTTATGGTGAATTTAAAAAAAAAATTTATATTTTTTTACGTCCGCGCGGTACGAATTCATGCATCATTTTGTGATAATATTTTTTCTGTGTTGCTTTTATCGTTTTACAATGTGTTATATACCAAAAAGATTGCAATTTAGTTTACATTATAACGAAAACAAAGTAACTTGTTACCTTTAACCGTTTTGCGCACAGCGCAATTTGAATAGAATTATATATGATATTTCGTTTTTGCGCTATCATATATCGCATTATTCATATATGATAATGATAATTTTTATCATTTCTGATGGTTGCATACTAAACTTCAGGCAATGACAAAAAAAGGAGCCAAAAAAGAACTCTCAATCTTCAAAACTAAGCGCGTTGTGATTTTTTGAAAAAATTATTTTTTCCGCTTCCTCGCTCACTCCAAACCGGCCCCGGCATTCGGGGGAGGTTTTGATTTTTACCGCTTCGGCGTTTAACGGCTACTTTCTTATTATGCACAACTGTAGCGGTTTGGAGTAAAAACCCGTGATAATTGTTGTAATAATGTAAAAATTGGATGAAAAATGTGGGAAAATACCATGGAGTTGAGAAATATAACATATTTTTGGGGTGATGACTTTTGGTGGTGATGATTTCTGGTTATGAATTTTTGGTGATTTGGTGGTGTTGATCTTTCGGGGACAATTTTTGGTGGTTATTTTTGTGGTGATTTCTGGTGGTGTTGAATTTTGGTGGCTATGATTTCTGGTGGTGTTCTGTGGTTTTATGAGCCAATGGGGTGGTGCCTGATTCTTTGTGGTATTATGTGGTTTCAATGGTATCTTTACATATGGTTTCTGTGGTAGAGAGGGCGGTGGAATTTATCTTGAGATACTTAAGATAGAAAAAAGAGTCAACATTACATTTGATGGAGGTTAGTTGTATAAACATTTTGGTGGCTATGATTTCTGGTGGTGTTCTGTGGTTTTATGAGCCAATGGGGTGGTGCCTGATTCTTTGTGGTATTATGTGGTTTCAATGGTATCTTTACATATGGTTTCTGTGGCAGAGAGGGGGTGGAATTTATCTTGAGATACTTAAGATAGAAAAAAAGAGTCAACATTACATTTGATGGAGGTTAGTTGTATAAACATTACAGGAGTTTTGTTGTATAAACATTATCGGGTGTTGTTGGTGTACTTGTCAGATAAGCGATTAATTGTGAGTGGTCTGTTAATGATAAAAGTTCTCCTAGTAAGTTTGAAAAAAGGGATCAGTAGATATAGACCATATTTATTTTAGTGTGGGATTTCAGTCTTTAGTAATTAACTATGAGGTTGAGCATGTTAGTTCATAATAAATTCGTGCGTTAAAATATGAATTTATTTCTAGTAATACATAGACTTGTAAGGGGGTCATTTAAAACCTATTAATGACGAAATACGGACAGACAATGACTTTAGAGATTTCCAAGGCTCACACCGAGTGGTAACAGCGAAAACAACTTAAGATCTACTGCGCCAGATGTTTGGTGTTCACACAGGCGACGAGGTCACGGATCACTACAATTACAGGGATGAGAAATCGCCGATGGCTCGTGTAGAGTCGTCTCGGGATAATTGCTGGGACAAATCAGAGATCTACAATACTTCTATGAGGCGGGTATAGGAAGCACTTGCATGGAAGTCACGGAATATTTCAAGTCGGCAACGAGGAGACGGTTACAATTCCTTCATTGGAAGACAGCGATTCTACAGTTTATCAACGAGGGTGTTAGGATACACCTACAGCAGGCACAAAACCTCAATGACTCATGCAGAGTCATCTCGGAATGGTTTATGGTGCTTAGCCAACGGATCTACAATTCATCGACAAAGGGATTCATGAAATACTATCATGGGGATCACGAGGCGGTTAAAGTTCCACCTACATTGGAGACAATTACGGTTCTTCAACTAGAGGATAATGGAAAGGACGAATTTTTCTTCACAGAACGCTGCAAGGTTCCAGTGATAGCGATAAGGATGGTCACAATGTGTGTTGCAGGGGCCACCAAATTTGGATGTAGTTGATGGGGTAGTAGGACCCCAGCAGCAGAAGTGGCTCTAAATCATGGGACAAGTTAGAAGACATTATAAACTATTTCCAGTAGTCGAGTCTAATATGTGACGGGGTGCATACAAAGGGTGGCCGAGACATATAAAAGGCACTGGACAGGTGTATAAGTGGATATATATTAAGATAAATGAGCTTGACAACCTTAGTGTTTGGTGTTTTGGAGACAGGTGCAAAGAGCAGAGAATTCCTTAGATGCTGACGTTCGATCACACCAGAGAGATCAGAGATGCACAAATGACCTGAATAAGCAGAATGTACACACTCCTGTTCAAGGGTTAAAGAGTGCACATGAAATGGAAAATGCATGTATACCAGAGGAGACATGCATACATACATTCGTGTGTCTATTTGCATACATGCATTCTTAGACGTCAAGGAACAAGATAGAATCTCTGGGGGGGATTATAAAACAGATGTAAAGTGTGATTTCACCAGGCCATAGGAGCTGCTTAGAGATCCATGGAGATAAGATACAGTGAAAGAGAAACTGTGAAACTTTTTCATATTCCACTGATTTTAGAAACTGTCAACGGGGAAGTGCAGAGGACATTGACAGATTTTTAAAACATTTTATCCATTTCACTCGTGATGTATTTCAGTGTCTGATAATTGTGGTTTTTTACTTCAGATGAATTCGATTGTTGAAGCCTAATAATGAATTCTCTAGACTTTTATCTAACGTTTATTGATAAAGACTTGTAGACTCATTTGACAATGGGGGATATGGTTATGCAAGTTAGTAATAGTACTTTGCTGATTTTTGGGATTCTTTAATTTATTTATCCAGTATGACTACATAGAAGAGAAATTGTGTTTTAATTATCTTTGGGGATTTCTTTAATCAACTTCATTTCATTTTTATGTTAGTTATTTTGGGAAATAAAGATTATATTTTTGTATAGCAAGAGTTTGAATTCGTCTAAGATTCATGATTGTTTTTCACTAGCTACAGGGAAGCCAGTCAATGGGAATCAACAAAGGCAGGTCTTGCTATCAGTTAGGAGTTCTCTTCTTTCAGTTAAATGGGGTCATTCGCCCCCATAACATGTATTGAAATGAGGTTCCCTCATGTTATGCCATCTCTTCTTCCAAATAACAATGTTAGGATGTCCAGAAGAAAGTAAATACTCTTATTTTCTCATTCATAATAAAGATTCAAGCGAATTCATTTAATCCTTTAGTCTCCTTTTGTCTCTTTTTCTGCTTTAACAGTGACTTGTTTTTACAGATTCACCAGCTGGAAGAGAAAGTCCACCTAAGGGCATGCCGACACTGGTTGCGAGTGACCAGCCACCATATCTAAAGACCAGGCCACATGGTTAACCTAGTAAGCCCTCGTGGCAGAGATGCACCGGTGGAATCTGATGGAAGTCAACAGAGATACTTTCAATGGAGAGGTTCTAAAAGCTCCAGTGCAGATCCTTAGCCCCATATTATACACAATGTCCAATTCCTTAAGTTTAGTCTTTGAAGCAGATGAGTATACTAGGCAGCCGTAGTCTAACTTAGATGAATATACTGCATTGTAAAGCCTTAACAATGATTTCTTATCAGCATTCCAATTAAAATTAGATACTACTTTTAAAGTATTCAGTGTTCTCTTCACTTTCCCTTTTAATTGGTCAATATGATTATTCCAATTGATTTACTCTACAACATGGGAAGAACATCTGAAGATTCTAAGGAGAGTTTTCAAGAAACTACAGGAAGCAGGACTAACAGTCAACCTACAGAAGAGTATCTTATATTTGAAGTTGGAAAAGGCCTTCTCACTCCTTTAACTGCTAATGTAGAGGCTATCCGTAAGGCTATCCCACCTACTATCAGGACACAACTACAGAGATTTTTGGGCATGGCTGGATTTTATTGCCGTAGTAGCTCCCTTAACAAACTTAACCAGTTCCAAAGCCAAGTTTGTTTGGACTCCGAATGATGAGAATCATTTGAGAAGTTAAAAGTAATTTTAACTTCAAGACCTGTACTTCATTCTCCATACTTCAATAAGAAATTTGTGATAAAAGTCTGAAGCACATAACTTTAGAATTGGAGCTGTTTTACTTTAAGAAGATAAAAGTAATATCTTACATCCTGTTTGTTTCATGATTTCGAAACTGAAAATCATCAGAAAGTGTATTCAACCTAGAGAAAGAAACACTTGCCTCAGTCACAGCACTGAAAAACTTTGAAGTGTAAGTGAACAAACCAAAGAATGAAGAAATTATTGTGTTGCCTGATCACAATCCTCTTTCATTCATAAAGAATGAAAAATCAGAACCAAAGATTAACAAGGTGGTCTTTGTGCTTTCAACAGTATAATCAAGAATGCAGCACATTTCTAGTAAGAACTACGTAATTGCAGATAATTTATTGCATTGTGAATCGTTGGATTCAAACCCAGAATAACTAATTTTCTGGGGGGAGGAACCTTATATATTATTGTTTTTTCAATGTACAATTATGTTATTGTGTGTTTTCAGATTCTATATTGAGATCAACTTAAAATAGATATGTTAAAGTAATGTATGTTAAGAATTCACAAAAGCATAATTTAAAATTAAGAACGTAGATTGAAAAGAGAGTAACACATGTTCATAAGTGGATGTAGATGCCATCACCCTTGGAAACAAAGGCGTCTAGGTAATATCTTCTCTTTTTTGCATTTCACAAATTCTCTCATAAAATTGCTTAACTTGAATTATTTTTTCGTGATAAAACTATTTCTTTAGTAAAATTTTAATGTTTAGAACTTTATTTTACTCATATATATTTATGTATAATAAAGAAATTCCTCATAGAAAAAATTTAACTTTTATGCAAAGGAAAATAGTGAAATGTTGTTCTTTTCAGTCAAGCCCTGTTTTATGTTAATACATTATAAACATGCGCAATAAAAAAATCATATATAATAGCATACTTACACACACACACACAAACATAATATCACAACATAATATCCTGCTCACTAAGGGGAATAAAAGGCGCGGCAACTCCCAAAACCTATGTCAGCACGCAGTCGCCTAGTGTAAATTATGGCAACACTCCCGAATCTGTTTTTGTTCTTTTGAGTATCTGATGAGAGGTTGTTTAAAATCAAATGTTATAACCATGAATAACAGTTTGAGTTACCATGATAATAACTGTTTGTTTTGTATTTGGAATGTGTAAAGCTCTATTTTGATAACACTGAAAGCGATTTACGTATGTTTTCTGAATTCTTGTTTGTCAGAGAGAGAGAGAGAGAGAGAGAGAGAGAGAGAGAGAGAGAGAGAGAGAGAGAGAATAACCTTTTTATGAAATATTTTATGAAATGTCTATATTCATTCCGTATTTCCATGATAAGAATTTTCTATATTTTTTGCACATTCCTACAATAGGTGGTGGTGGTGGTTTTGGTTTTGGTATATAAATAAAGCAAAAGCAAGGATAAAATAACGTAAAAATCTATTGCATTTATTCAAATTATTTACTACGTTTATCTATAAAACACTTCAATAATCAGAAGTAAGTTTTTTTTACATAATTACGATAATTGATTTTATGTAAATTGAATGTAAAAGTATTTTATTTGTTACACCTATAGAATTTTGAAATTGTAAGTAATAAAGATAGAATATTCTCTATAAATATGATATATATTTTAACAGACTTTACAATAATAGCAATGGTAATAATAGTTAACATATGAATAGATAGATAGCAACTAGAAGGAGCATTCATTTTTTGAGAACAGAAAAATATTCTACTCTCAGGATTTTAAAATATAAAGTAATTTTCATTATTGTTACCCTCTCCGATA
Organism: Macrobrachium nipponense; assembly: GCF_015104395.2. NCBI lineage: Eukaryota > Metazoa > Arthropoda > Malacostraca > Decapoda > Palaemonidae > Macrobrachium > Macrobrachium nipponense. The sequence continues at coordinate 139,112,156 of NC_087202.1, read as the reverse complement.
TCC
>NC_087202.1:139084692-139111653 GCF_015104395.2 Macrobrachium nipponense | reverse complement strand
TTGAAAGAGCGATGCCTCAGCATAGGAAGCACATAAGCCAAAGGTAGAGAGTACGTACATTCAGTAGGTGCGTAGAACCAATGCCATCTTGAACTGACAAGGCCTGTGCGATCACTCAAAACAGAGCGATGAATCATCACTAGTCGTCCTATCCTGGCCATAAGTTACCATTCCCAGTTCTGTATTTTGGTGATATTTATTACTTTCTATCTAGAGTATCTAATTGCTATGTTAGATACTATATTTCACAGTCTTTAACAACATCATAATCCTCTAAACCTGGTTAATATGATTAAATATGCTGCATAATGGTGGAAAATCAGCGCAGAAGTTATGATGAGAAACAACAGTTTATTAACACAATGATTATAAAATACATTATCAGTCATTGCTGATGACTTTAAATGAAAACTCAGTACTTGCAACTTTCAGATTTTGTAAACTGTTCAACCATTTATTTTTAATTTGCATTGCTGTGGGTACTTTTTCTGAGGCCATCTAATGAGACATTACTAGTTGGCAACCTCCGATCTCCAATGACCTTTCTAGTGTTATACTTAAATCGGGCGAAGAAGGTTTCCAGACACACGTGTAAAGTCATTTATCTCTGGTGGACCATAATGAATGTAAAGCATCCACATAAAGGTACTCGGCTTCACAATAAATATGCAACTCCACTAACATATAATGTAAATGACGAGAAGTATATTTTCCTACAGAAATTCCATTCCTGGTTAGATCTCTGGAATAATATGACTAAAACTGGTGGAAAGTTGAGTAGGGAAAACATTCACTGCCTTAAAAAAAAAAACACACAACTAATGCAATGATAGAAATAACAAAATACTGTGTAGAAAAATTAAAAATGAAATATGTCTTACCAGAAAATTTCAAACCGATCAACTTGAAAATAGATGGTAAATATCGTCGACTTGCTGGCTGCAATTACAACATTCCTTACGACAAGTGTTTGAGTGTGAAAAAAAAACTGAGGTTAATGTCTGTTCTTAGAATAACTTTTAATAATAAAAATCGAACTGAAGATTTTCGAAGAAACGAACTGGGAGGGCATGAATAATCAGGAGTCCGGAAATAAACGATTTTTTTTTATATTGATGTCAGTCAAGATGATATTGATAAATGTATGGATCTTTTCCCGGTTATAACATACCTTTGCCGGATATTGTGTGTATGCTGTTGTGAAAAAACTTAAGCGTAGCTCCTGTAAAGACTTACTTACTTGCCAAGAAACAAAAGATAGCTTACCAGACAATAACAGTTACATTCAGGGTATAAGCAGAGGAAGCTTGGGCTTTATCCACATGAATCTGTAGTAAACGTAATTCTGTTTAACTATATAACCATTGATAAACTGTCACAGTATCCTGATTTTATACAATGATGTATCAAGGAATTGGCCACGGATATTTCATCACTGTTTTCCTTTCGATAATGATGCCATCTTACCTCTAAATGATTGTGATGCTGGGCATAGCATACAAACAATTCAAAAACTGTTGATATTTGCTTCCTCCAATGCCCTACTAAACAATTATTGTAAGAAAGTAATGAAAACATTCAAAATTGCAAAAATGTAACAAAAAAGAGAAAGCTGAATACATTGAAGAAATAAGATTCTGAGGAACAATTGCTGTAAATTATAGAGAATATTTATTTTGTATATAGCTGTTATACCTTTTCCTAAAGAGAGAGGCATCTTTTGTCACCATTTTTGTAGCTCTTGCCTCCTTTCTATGTAAAATAATGTATTATATACTCATTTCTGTGAATAAACTTTTTTTGTTTTTTTGTCTTCATTACTGTCTCTGCACTGATTTTCCTTTATATTTAATCATAATAACCAGGTCCAGAGGATACTGATGATGCAAAAAGACTGTAAAACATAATAACTTACACAAAAATTATACATTCTGCAAATAACTGATAAATGCTACCAAAAATACAAAGTTGTGAATGGAAACGCACGGCGAGACTAGGACGACTGGTGATGACTCATGCTTGAATCTCTCAGGCCTTGACAGCTCAAGAGGGCATTGGTAGAACCATACTTTTGACTGAGATGAACAGAAAGGCCTATTTGTAGAGGGGATATGAAAGAATGTGGTCTAGCTGCGGTCAGAAGAGTGTATGAAATTCCTGTGCACTTCTTATCCCATTTACTTTTATCACCTTTCTAGTTCTTCAGTACAACAGTTTTAACAAGACAGCTGAGGGTATCTGGTATAAGAGAATCCATGTCAGTTAAGAAATTTTCTTGACATGGATACAGATCAGTTTCATATATCTGGGACCTTATATCTTCAGCAATTATTTTGGCGGCTGCATTTACTACTCGAAGTCGCTCTTCTTTGCTTTTCATACCAAGCATCAGTCAGAATTGTGTTCCCTGTGTCGCTGAAACACACCACAGGTTTCTTCTGCTTTGTTCACTGAAACAATAATGTCTTCTCCATATCTTTCTTTCAGTTCAGACTTTATTATTGTTTTCAGTTGGTAACTCACCCTCATATACCTCAAAAATCTTAACTGAAAGTAAATTGACATTCTTCTCTATCGTCTTCCAGGTAGTTAAAGGCATGTGTCATTGCCTCTATAAACTGTATCACTTTTGGGATGACCACGTTTCATCCCAGAAAATGCTTGGTAGGAATAGAATTTTTCCATGCAGGGTGAATGGTACCTTGCCTCAGCAGCAACTAAATCAACTACATTACATTAGATATGCGAGTACATACTTTTTGGCCCCACTCATCATTTCTCATTTCACCCCGCTTTCAAAATAAGCGTCCCTAACTTAAAGAGTCTCTACAGGATGAACAGATTCACGCTCACTTGAAAGTTTTTTGCTTTGTTTTTTCCAGAACAAAATCATATGAAAGCCTCTTTTCCACAAAAAAAAAAAACACAATCATTAAGAAAGTCAAAATCTGGGACTAAACTTCTCCGAGACGTTGTAGGCACTTGGAGAGGGTTCCTGTCTTGACCGGAAAGCTTCAGCACTCCTTGCTTTTTGTGTGAACCCATTTCCTACATTTTTCATGCACTTTCACACTTTTCAGGCCTTTTAATTGATATTGTTTTCCATCTTTCAATTTAACGTTGTAGTCTATCAATGTCAGCACACCTTTTTCTTTAACTTCTCGAGTCTCACCCTCGGAAAGTTCTCCTTCACAAATAGAACATTTCTTTAATGACGAACATTTTTCCATAATATAGCAATCACTGATAGGCTATGGGTCTGTTTTCATAGTCCTGAAACAAAAGAACTACAGTTAGCTTAGAAACTTGAAGCATTATTTAATATTGCATGCAAGAAAAATAACCACATGCTATTCAGGCGCAAAGGGTAGGAAAAAATTAGATTCAAATATTATCGTACTCCTGGCACCAAAACGGTGGAAAAAATACAAAAAAAAGGAATAAATGAGATTTTATTGGAAAGTTTATGACGGTTATTTTATGTATCAGTAAACTTTCAGCTAAATTGAGTCCTAAGCGAGATATTTGCAAAAAAACTGTTTTTTTCGCGGCCAATCCTAGGTGGTAGAGGGTTGCAAAATTAACATGTTATTAAGTACCCTCTTACAATATAATGAAGCTTGTTCCAGCTTTCCATGAATTTTTTCTTATTCGTCTTTTTTCCTCCACTATTGACTGGCCTATAGTGTTCGCACTATTGTGAGTTGTGCTATATTCTTGGAATAGTATGAATTCTTCGTTAGTTTGTTTCAGGAGGGTCCAGCTGTCGAATCCAGAGTTTTCCAGTATGCGGCAGCATGCTAAAAAATGCAAAATAAATACTGACTACGATCAATTAAGATTTTGTCGAGGGCTCGTTGTATTTAGCATAACTGAGATCTGGGCCGAACTGTGTTTTCAAATCATTCCCTTCTCTACTTTTTACCTTAGGGTACTTGTCCTCTCATTATTGTTTTAAATGTTTCTGTAAATTTTAATTATCATATTTCTTAAAGTTTTAGTCTATTGCTTGTTTTAAATGTTCTCTAAGGTTTTTAATTAACTTATTATCTTGATGTTTTAGTCTTAATGTATTATTTTACTGTAATTAAATTGTCACAATTTATAATTACAGCCTGAAGATGTACTCTGAGTAGTATGAAACGTTCCTAATAAAATATTCTTCACAATGTTTGGTGGATTCCTGGACCCCTTTTTAATGCTCTCATCTGATTGAATATATATATATATATTATATATATATATATATATAATATATATATATTATATATATATATGTATTTTATATATATATATATATATATATATATATATATATATCTAAAAGGCACCAAGCAACAGTCTATAATATTAAATAGTCGGGTTGATAACCTTAGCTCTTGCTGGTTAGAGATAGATGCAAAACGCTGGATTCCTTGAAGATGCTGAAATGAAAAAAAAAACAAAACAGGAAAATTTACTGGCACAAATTGTGGTCAGTACGCACTTCGAAGATCACGAGTTCATGTATGTAGCGTGCACGCCTCTGGTGCCAATTGGTGTGTGTGTTCGTAATGAACAGAAAATGACTATAATCTGTGTCAAAAGTTGCAAAGGGGAATCACTGATTTTGATTGATAGAGTGTGGGAACACGCCACGAAGAAGTGTTGCAGTTCCGTTCGACAAGGTAAAAGTGGTTCTGTGAAAAAGTTAACATTTGAAGTGACAATTACTTGAGTTCTAGAGAAAGTGATGTGCATCACACATTCTTTATTGACGAACTTTAATGGTTTATGGTATCATAATTACGGTCTCTTTATTTCAAATGGATTCGAAGTCACCTTATGGGTTTTTCTCTAGACTAATTTTGACTCTTAATAAACTATGAAGGTTTGGACACTTAGGGGAAAAGGGGGTACTTACTTAAATATGATTTTGAGAGGAATATGATAGTTTAACTTTATTTGAGTCAGGTTAGTTAATTTTATTCCATTTTCATGTTAGCTAATTTTCTTTGGGAAATAAAAAGTATATTTTTCTAACCACGAGAGTTACATTAGTCTAGTTTGAAACTGTTATTCAGCCAACTCCAGAGATGGCATTCAACAGGAGATAGGCTATGTTACCTGTTAGATGTTTTGTTTCATTTGTTTAAACGAGCGTCATTTGGCCTCATTAGAGATTTTTCCCTCTTAGATACATATATGTATGTATGTGTGTGTATGAAACTACATGCAATTATTGTAACTGGATGATAATATAAATAAAATTCAAATTTTAAAACGTATCAGCAGATGAAATTGAAAGTTGACATTGCTGGCAATTCCCGGAATAATCTTCATTAGGGAAGGCTCTGACCTTTATCTTAATTCATAAAAGTTTTCAGCTGAAGCCTTTCTAATTAAGAGGAATCCGTATTGATCTGGAGCTCGTATTGCTGTCTAGACGATATTCATATAACTAAAATTCTTGAATATCACAGTTAGTGTCAGTTTCTACGAGTTCTCTATTTACAGCATTTCTTTTATCTTCCCTCTTCATAAAAGCCACACAGGAAGGCAAGGGAATCTGCGCTTAAAAATAAAATCATTATATTTGATGAAAAAATATGCAAGCTAGGCAGAAAAGTAACAACTATCTAAAATTTGTATTGTATTTCGGATGGAGAGGGAATTTTTGCAATCTACCGGAAAGCAAACCACTTGATTCTTAATGGGGAAGTTAATACGATAAGAGTATTAACATGGAGGTACGGTTAACAGTCATAAGTCTTCAATCAATTGAAAAGGAGGAAACATTCGGTATTTTTCTTATTTACCTATACTCAGAATGTAGGCCAGTCAATATGGGGTTGAATAAGGAAAAAATCAGGGAAAGCTGCAATAAGCTTTACTGTCTTCATAATAGGGTACTTGATAACGCATTAATTTTGCACCCCTCTACCGTCCCGGATTTTGCCGCCATCTTGAAAAAATGGCAAAAAAAAAATGGTTTATGCAAATATCTCGTTTGGGACTATCTTTAGAGAGAAATATGTTGATACATAAAGTAATCTACATATAATTCACTATAAAAAAAAAAAAAAAAAAAAAACACTTCTATTCATTTTTGTGATACGTTGCGCCGTTTTGGTGCCAGACTTGTGAAAATGTTCGCAGCTTGTTTTTCATACTTTCCGTTTCCTTGTATAGTTTCGAAAATCGTCTCCCAGGGCTGACCTTCCTCCTTTATTCTGGCTTAGGACAGACAGTGAATATTGACGCTCACTGGCGGAGCTACCACCCTTGCACCCAACCATTCACCCAAAACGTGAAGTTACCAATCGCAGTCGTTGCTACACCAGTTCTTGCTGCATAATTAGAAGTATTGGTTTCCGTGATTGTGTTAGTTTTCTCGCTTTGTATTGCATGACAAGCTATCTTGTTCTTTATAGGAAGATAATGAAATCTAGTCTGGTCATTTAGTAGAATGGTTGTAAGACAGAAGCTAGGCAGTGAACTATTATTCTATTCTATTCTCATTATTCTATTCTAGGAGTTTTCTCTCATTTCTAATCTGGTATCAATTGGATCATCACAGTCATCTTCTTTAATAATGATGTCGGTACTTGAACATGACGGCTCTATGCAAGAAGCACGTATCAAAGAACATTTTTAGCCAGCCTTTCTACAGCTGCATGTGGTAGTCATGCTGTCTTTGAGGCATTTGTATGATACAATGTTTAACAGGTCTGGAGGAGGAGGGTCATTATCTATACTGATTGTTACTGTTCTTTTGTAGTCTCATTCCAACACCACTGTGCAGGTGGCAAGTCATTTCTCAAACACTTCTGCACTTGGTGATACGTATTTAAGGAATGAAATCAAGCAGCCACATCTGTTGGAGGCAAAGAAGCCAAAGTGAATTTGATTTTATTCAGTGATTGGGCAAAGCACTGTTATCTTGAGTCACAAAGGGAGTCACATTCATTAGTCCTGTGTAACTGAAGAATGAAAGTTTTTCCTACTTCAGCAATCTTTGCAGGTTCAGCAGATAGTTCTTCAAACAGGGCAACAAGATCTTGTAGTTCTTCATACTTTACCAACAGGCTTATGAACTTCAGCTTTCATTGTCTGAAAAAGGCAGAAGTAGTATCATCCCCATCAAATGTATGTAAGAAAAGAATGTTGCTCCTGAAGACTAATCCAAATTTCATGGAGGATGGCGCATAAAGCTTGCTTTCTGTGTTTCCTTTGCCTGACTTTAAGGTGTATATATTTGTCTGTGATTTTCCCAAGGCTGTAAGGATAACTAAAAGGTGTACTAATACTATTGTTACTGATTCAACTTTGGTAGACACTTCAATAGCAGTAGCAGCAATCAGTGTATCTGCATCTTCAGTGCCCTGTTTTGCAGTAAAACCCTCAATGATCAACCTAGTGACTTGAAATGGTGATCAGCTGGCTCTTATTTCTCTCATTTAAGAGCAATATCCTTGGGTTTGTTGTTGCTGGCATTGTTTCATCAAACATGATGTCTCTGGTAGAATTAATATTTGACGCGCACACTTGGCACATTTTGTACTTTTTTCTGCTAGGTTTTCTGGATATCCATCAAATATAACAATGACATTTCTCTTCTAGTGCTTCTCTACATACTCAGTGTACCTGTTTATAATTGCTGAGAATATCTCCCCGTTTTGCCAAGCAACTCGATGAATCAGAAGTCCTCCATCGATAACATAAACTGTATCTCCAACAATTCCTTTGTCAATAAGAGATGCAAATACTTCATAAATCACGGATTTCTTGGTTTTATGCATTTCTACTTCGCCAAAAAGTGACATGGGGTATGAGGCTAGCTCATACTCAAAGTCAAGTTTAATTATGTCGTGTGAGCCTTTGGTGGATTAAATTCTTCAAAATAAGATCTCAGGCTCAACTGTACATGCAATATTTCTTATTTCTACTCCTATCATGGCTGTTCCCAAGGGTTTGACCCTTTTCTTTCGTTTAAACTTGACATTTGCCAAGTTGTTTCCAACAATATTTGACACTGAGCAAACTCCAACATCATACGCATTATGAGGACTTGTTTCTACATCTCCTGTTACTCCTGTATTATCGACTTAATGCTATGAAAATCTGGAAATGGTGGGTTGGATGAGGAACAACTCTACAAAGTGCTGAAGGTCTTGGGTGTTTCTTAAAATGAGTTCCTTTCTGGCGTCTGCATGCTGCTCTCCTGTACTGTAAGCAACAGCACAATATTCCTCAATTTTCTCTGTGACCATCAGATTGATAGGCATTCCATTCCAAGAAACCATTTGATTAGCATCGAGTACGTCATTCCTCTACCATTTGTCAGTCCACCAGAACTTTTCATCGACCGTATCAATGTGTGTTCAATGGTCATGTCAGACCAGATCCAGGACTAAAATTTTTTTGACCATCATATTGTAAAAAAACTTTTTGAACATAATCTTCAAATCCCTTGGGGGCAATGCAGTCCTTTAAGTCTTACATGTCTTGCAAATACAACTGAGCTGATTTTCCAGAAAAGAAATGACCACTCGTATGATAGTGGGGTAGTATCTTTTAAATTGTTTCTGGTTGTAGCTTCCAGTTGCCTGAGCGCTCTGCTTCGATTAACTGTTTTACCAGTGTTACCATTTCAAAGTACTGCACCCAGAGTTTTGCAGTGGCACCTTTACTCTTCATCCCTGTCAATTACTTCGAAGTCTCCAGCATTGTCCTTGAAGTGGAATTGTTGTTTGCCTGCCCCGTCTCAACCGGAGCTTTGCTGGTTTTCTTTTCCCTCTCGGCATCTGAGGAATTTTGTTTTTCTTATTTTTCCTTACTAGATATTTACTGACATATTCGTTTTAAGTAAAAAGGTCAGTGCGATGCATCCTTAGTGCAACTGGAATAGTCTGTGAAACGTTACGCATTCAAGTATGTTTCATCTTTGATGCCTACTACTTAAACAATTTTGATTTAGTAGCACACTCATTTATCCCACAAGCGGGGTCTGTTTCCATGGTAGGCAGAGCAAGTTAGGGATGTCCTTTTTTATTCTACTCGGGTCTACTAGAATTCATATCCTCAAGTGCTTGCTGGATGTCTTAAGGGGAGCCCCACCTTGAGGAATTCCGGACAGATGAATAATGTGTATAACTCTTGGTACATACACACACATATATCTAACTATCTATGTATCTAGAAAGTTTCAAAGGTTTCATGTATAATTAACATTGTACCCTAAGTCAGCGAAGCACCTTGAACCGGGCTGTGGACTCCTTGGAGCAAAGAATACTCCATTCAGTGAGTATAGACCTCTCTGCATGAGGCCAATGATAGCCACATCTTTACTGTTGTAGAATCGCAGGAAAATAATAACATTCTCGCCATCTGGCTTGTTAGGAGGATCAGTAAATGGCCAAGCGCTGAGGGATACAGCACAATAAATACCCTTCACCAGAAACGAAAGAGGACATACGTCGGACTTCGAATGTGAGGGTTGTAAGAGGTCTCTAGTTTTGCAAAAGAAAGAAAAATCATAATGTCCGGGACACCTAGCAAAATGTTTGTAAGGTCCAAAAACACCCTAAAGAATGCATTTTATCAAAAGCATTGTTATATACGAAATTAAAGTATATTAAAGGACCTTTCCAATGTTAATTATGATGTATACTTTGTCGTACTAGTAAAGCATCTATGATTCGATAAAGTTGATAAAAATATCTTGAAATGCATTTTTTCTGAATTTTGTCTTTTAACAACTCTTTTAATGGGCAATTTTCTAAAAATAACACCATTAATACATAAAATTGTTTCTATAAATTGTTTGTATAATGGTGTATAATGATGAATATTTTACTCAATTTGTGAAGATGGCACTGCGCGGTTTTGAAAATGTTCCCAATGAAGTTCCATAAGTGCGCTACTTTCACGAATTCTTAGATTATAAATCGTCTCATTTGCTATGGCCCGACCTGACCCATACGTTACATTTTTTGCAAATGCTTAAAATGTTAAAATCAATTTTGACAAAAAACAACTCTATTCTTCATAGAAGAATAAATTTTATATGCAGTGGTGTAAACCAACCTATATTGTACTCGATTAGTAAGCTATGCATATTGCATCTGTGGTGAAATTCGGAAGAAGGTTACATAAGAAAGTGGAAATGCACGATTTTGCACATATGCTGAAAGCGATTAGAGTTTCAGAGTTTCATATGTAATCTTCCTCCGAATTCCAGACTTATAATACATAGCCTACTAATCGAGTATAATTTACACTGGTAAACACCATTGCGTATACAATTTATTTACCTAGGAAGAAAAAAGTTTTTTCTCAAAATGCATATTTATTTTTAAGTGTTTGAAAAATACGGCCGGTTAAGGTCGGGCCATAGCAAGTGGGAAAATTTCTAATCTAAGGATTCGCTTTGGTCAAAATGACTATCATTGTTCACATCAATGTTTATTTCAAGAAGCGTGAAAGTAGCGCATTTATGGAACTTCATTGGAAACATTTTCAAAACCGCGCAGTACCATCTTCAGAAATTGAGTAAAATATGCATATTATACACTATTAGACAGACAATTTATAAATACAATGTTATATATCAATATGACAGTGAAGTTGGTTTTAGAAAATGCCCATTAAAAAGTTGAAAGACAACATTTTCAGGATTTTAACATCAACTTTTGTCGAATCATAGGTGCTACACGAATGACACAAAGTATACCTCATTATATATAATTGGAAAGGTAATTTAAAATACTTTCATTTTGTATGTAATAATGTTTTTGATAAAATGCATTTTTAGGTGCATAACGCGAAAATTTAAAAATCGTGATTTCGGGTGGGTTTTGCACCCGTGAAAACATTTTTTTGGTAATACTAAGGACCTATAAGAACCCATTGGTGAGGGAATTAATTGGTTACAAATATTTTCTCGGTTCGACCCCTAGATTCCCTTTCTACAAGGATTATTTAAGATTATTTATTTTTATGTATTGAGACAATTGATTATTATGAATCAATTTTTGTTTGTTTAAGGATATGTAGTTATTTAGTTATAGTATACATATACGGTCCCTTTGGAAAGGAATAATTTTTCTAATGAATTTGTATTTACTTAACCCGTATTTTCAAAATATATAGATGAAGACAGGGTATTCTCTCCTGCAAACTTATTTACATCATACAAATCACTAGATCGGATTAATCTTTTTTCCTGAAAGACTATTAATAGTCATTCGTAAGTACGTTGATGACTGACTACTTAATGAAATATAATTATCTTATCAGGTCACAAACTGGGTAGAGAGATCTCCACTCCGTGTCATTGACTCTGTCTGATTTTAACCCATAGTTCCGAAATCATGAGTTAACTGAGTTTTTTTTCTACATTTTGTTATAAGGAGGTGTTATGCATGAGTAACTCTAGTAATTGACGGACTCCGCCAAACTTTGTGGATGTCATCAGCTGTCAAAGGAACCGCCTAAACTTTGAACGACATCTCAGAATTAGATTCAATTAACAAGTTCGTGAATGCTCCAAGTTTGCTAATGATACTGGGGAACCCACTGTATGAGATCTGCTTTCAAAAATTAAAGAAAAAAATTAAAAAGGAACTTAGACAAAAAAAAGTGAATCTTTATGATCCTTCACAAAAAAAATTTCTTCGAATTGAGAGAGAGAGAGAGAGAGAGAGAGAGAGAGAGAGAGAGAGAGAGAGAATTGCGATCTCTTATAAAAGCGTAATCCTCTTATTAGTAATTGAACTCAAAAGTAGGCAAAGTTCTTCAGAGGGCGTTGTTGTTAAAAACTAGAGCGTCCAGGGGACGCCAGACCCGTTTACTTATTGAAAAGCTTCCATGGGAAGAAGGAAGAATAAAGGGAGTGGATTAGGAAGAAGGGGAGGGGGAGGAGGAAAGTAAGAGAGGAAATGTGCAAAAGAGATGATGATGGTAACAGAAATTCAATGAGGGAACGAGTCACAAAAGCGGATAACGAAATAAAATTATGCTCTGGAAACTGTTCCTTAACAAAGCAGAGGAAGATCATCTTACCTGACTAAGCGTTCAGTGGTCCTCAAACTCTTATGACGTTTGAATAATGAAACATAAATCGAAAACTTGGAACGAGAAGTCTTGTTGATTATTGAAAAATTTGTTATACTAATATAAGTCCTTTGAAGGACAAATTCTTTACCTCTAGGAAAATTCATTTCCTCCTCCGACCTGAATGACAATGTTACCATAAAAACTATAGTTATGTTTATGTTCATAAGAACTATAGTTATGTTTATGAAAAAGTGACCTCCAATATCAGCAGTCGTAAAATTCATATGAAACTCAATTTTTTTTTACGTACTTTAGTCTCCACACGACATTCTAAAGACAAATCCCTTTTTCAATAATTGTAAAAATAATATACATTAATGACTGAAATGCATATTTTTTAGAAATATAATATCGTTTTAGCAAATTTCGTCATCATTGGTAGAGATATAAGGTGTAAGAAAATACCTGATATGAATGTCAAAATTCACCAAAATTGTAATTCGATTATGTCTATTAACAGATTCGATTTTCTGTGTTAGCATCATAAAGTTATAAGGTAACTATAATGTTTCTTAAACATCACTGATAAATAGGCCACATTTCCTCTGCCCAAAATCAGGATCACTTTATTTCGTTACTCCAATCAAATAAGCAAAATCTTTTCTTGATTTGTTGTAATAAAAGATGGAGGGGGAGACAGAACCTCAAGCAAGGGAGATGGAGAGAGACACTGGATTAAAGAAATAAACATTGACAGACAGACTGGAGTAAAAACAAGAAAATTGAGAGATAGACAAGGGGGGGGGGAGGGGGAGGTTAAAGTAATAAAAAATGACAGACTGGGTGCAAAAGAATGGAAACTGACACAGGATTACAATAATGAAATTTGACAGACAGGATTAAAAGCAATAAAAAAACTGACATTAAGGATTAAAGCAGTAAACATTAACTGATATACAGTATCAAACATAGTTAAAAATGGACAGATAGGCATGTTTAAAGAAATAAAACTTGATAGATAGACAGAATTAACTCCACAGTCTTAAGGGTTGAGGTTAACATTGCACCGAAATATAAAATTTTCTGTATCAAACAAAAACAAAGCTCATATAAATCACAAACCCACAAACTGAACAAATGACCACAGAACCGTCAAGAGCAAAAAGTTGCAGCCAACGAGACACATTTCATCTTCGGAAAAAGTGTGCTCGCTATGAATCCCCCTTTGAGTATTGCAGCGCCATCCATCGTATCAACGGATCATGTTTTTGTTTTTTTCTTTTTAGTCGAGAATCCATCTTTATTCTCTGGCCACTTGTTTAATCTTTCACTTTCGTGGGCAGAAATTGGCGTTTCCACTCGAGGTTATATTTCTTGCAATGCAGTCGACGACAGCCTTTCCTGTGCTATCGTATCGTCAGATTTGACATGTTCGTGCTTGTTATAAGCATCTGGTCTAGACTGGAGACCAAGAACTTGTTGAAATCATTCGTGGAAGTCAAGTGATTAGCATCTCAGAACGGCGATCCCATCTACAGTTGTTGGAATAACTTTCTAGCGCTGGAAGGTCAGGTTTACTTGAATATTTTTGCATTTTTTTTGCAAGCTTTATAAAGTATTGGTGAAATGTGAAACGAGAATTTATTGCTATTGTCTGTCCGTCGAAGTTCTCATTAAACATAGTCTGTTTATACAGTTTTTTACCCGTTGCAATCACCCTATCTATTGTTGGTAATGGACAATAAAAAACAAAGAAAGTTAAAAGCACTTAAAGACCATCTTGATTTCTGCAACAGTTCCAAATCATTTCAAAGCTGTCGAGTTCATTTCATAATCACAATTGACTGGTAAGTCTTCCATATGGAGCATTCTCAAAATTTTCACACAACCTGGCTGTGTTGAGGATTTAACTTTGGATGATGATTCTCTTAAGAAGTCTGCGGTCCTTGATTGAGTCGTCATCGCTGAAGGATGGCTACAGGGTCCAGGGGAGGGGAAGTCAGGAGGATAATGAGATTCGTTATTAGTGCTTTTTATCAATTTATTTCTGGAGCAGCCATCAACATTTGGAGAATTTGTATCTTCCATGGTGGGTGCAGAGGTCGTCATCTGTGCCAGAAGAGCACCATCATGGGGCCCAGGGGTACTCGATTCCTAACAACTGCTAGACAAAAAGATTTGAGAAGGGAGGGGAAAAATAAACCTGAAAACCTTAAAAAGATTCCATCAGCCTTTCATGGAGTTAATTCTTCCACCAATTGCACAGGTGTGAGAAACCGACTCCCAAATGTCCCTTGTCCCTACCCTACATCACAGGGGATGGTGCAACATGATTGGTGGCCCAAGCGTAAGCCAGACCCGCTTCTAGGACTGAGAGTATTACTAGACTACAATCATTCCCACCCTAATCACATTATGGCAAAAACCGTAGAGTTCCAATACCCAGAACAAGACCCCCCTGGAATACATGGTCCAATCCTGCAGAACAGTTTTGCCTGAAAAACAACTCAGGTCCAAACATTATCAGCCAGTTTGATGGTCTCATTACAGTTCTCACTATTTAGCTTCGGATATAAACCCATTCCCAGATATGATATATTTTCCCATTTGTTAGGTCCAATAAGTTTTTAAAAAAGTGGAAAAATTCAAAATGTTACCCCCGAAATGTATATATAAATATATATATGTGACTATTGGAGTCATACCCGGGAACTAATTCCTGGGTTCACCACATCAAGGTAGCCCAACATCGAGGGGGTATATTGCTGATCCCAATGTATTTATAATCAGGAACTGAATGTGATGCTAATGTATAACTGCGTATTTTCGAGACAGTTTTATTTGTATGTTGAAAACATATTGCTGTAGGTTTGTATTGTTTTAATAATCTAAGAATTTTCCCTATTCATAATGGTATTTGAACCATTTATGTTCCACTGAATAACATACGAGTTGAATGCTATTGTGGATGGAAGTCCCATCTTGTAGCAGATAATTACTTCTGTTTACTAATGTTAAGTATCCTCTAACTTCTACTCAAGCTTAGCCTTTTTGCTGACATTCCAGCTCTACTTCATCAAGAGTTTTAATTCTGTATTGTACATATGGAATGGGCATTCTATTGACTTTGCATGATGAACAATTCATTTTTTAATATTTGGGCAGTCCCACTCTGTTCCATGTTCTTCTGAGCCACACACTGCACATACTTCATTTGGCATTCTTGAATGTGTGACCAAAATTAAAAAATCTTTACATTGCAGTAGTTTAGGTACATGTGGGTGGACTTCCCCATTTTGACAAGTACTTTAATCATTGCTGATAAATTTTGGCCTGTAAATTTAATTTTCACTAATCTGAAGGAAACTTCCTGGTTTTACTTTGCTTGGAATTTGGATAACTCCAGGTCATGAATTTTGACATATCTTAATTAATTTTAGTGATTCTAATAATATACTCTTTTCTGGCAATTCCACCTCATTTTCCATTAGGGATGTACAACTGGACGCTGGACATAGTTAAGCATGTCATGGATTTTTACATTTACCTTTAACCCTTGAATTCTTTGATGTTTTGAAATGTTACTAACTGGGTTTTTGTTGTGGCCTCAATCAGTCTAAATTTCTGTGTTCTGAAACTCATTTCTAGAGTTGGATATTACTTAATAATTTGTTTTCTAAAACAGGAAAAAATTTTCCTTTCTGTTCTGAGAACAAGAAATCTTGATCAATCATTTGTCCCAAAAAGATGGTCGAAATGAAACTATTGTTGGATTGTGTTTTGTGACAGATTCTTTTTTTCATTTTTTGTTAATGCTCATATGCCGCTATTGTTGTTATGGTAGACTACGGTACAGTTTTGTGTTAATCCAGCAGCCAAGTCTAATTCCACGCTGGTCACCAACTTTTGGGCCTAGTAAAGAATACATAAACAAAAATGTGTTCTTTTCAGCCTGATAGCCTATCCACCAACAATGGAGCCCAACAAGGGATAACGTGTGTCATGCCACATTGAATCAGACAGTACTGAGGACCAGGTTTGGCATAAGACTTTCCTCTCGCTCGGACACGTCGGCTACTCGAATTCTATGGGTGAGAGGAATGCCATCCAACCTCTCCCTCCATCACATTAGAAGAATTGCCATTAACATTTGGTCCATCCTGACAGAGGAAGAGGAAAGGCTGAAAATACTAGAAGGTTCAGAAGAGGATTGAACTAAGTCTGGGTGCTCAGAAATGGATTAGTAGCGTGGGTGTACCTGCCAGGGTAGAAAACTGTCCCGATACCAAGTTCAGGGTCATTTACTTGTGACTGAGGGACAAGGAAACCCGGATTTTGCTGTACTCTTTGCTTGGTCCATCAATGAAGCTAATCAAAAGAAAATAATGCACATGGGGCCATTTTAATTTCATTGAATTACCGGATCGAATCAAAACATGAGTGAAGTATGGCTGGGTACCATTCTGTCAACTTTGTCGGAGTCACTGCCCTTCTGGGAACTGTGGGTTAGTCCTGAGCACACAAGTCTCCTGTCAGGAATCTACCAAGTAAATGCTCATAATATAAATCAGTTTAGTGTATTTTCCTATATTTAGCTTTGTTTTTATTCTACTTCCAATACAGAAGGAAATTTCAGTTTTACCCTTATAATCTCTTAATTTATGGTTATATGTAGAGTGAATGAAAAAACTATTAAACGCCAACTATATAACAATAAGGTTCCCAAGTGATTCTTATGATCCTAATCTAATGCCCGACTCAACAAAGAAGAAAAGATATCCATTAAGATTTCATCTCGTAAAACTAATAGTTTTAGTGAACAATTTAAATGATTGCACTCTCTCTCTCTCTCTCTCTCTCTCTCTCTCTCTCTCTCTCTCTCTCTCTCTCTCTCTCTCTACTACTGCCTCATCCCTTGTATAATTATAACTGCTAAATGAACCGTTTAGCATTTTGTATAATAAACAGAACACAATTCTTGCCATGACGTTTGCTTGTTGTAACGATGCAAAAGTTACGTACAAAATATCTGGGTTTTGTAATTCTCTTTATTCCAAAAGATACAAATCAGAAAAGTTGATTGTATCGAAAGACGAAAGGACGAACGCTCTTCGATTTGGTTATGGAATTGGCATACACTAGTTTGTCGCTTTTAACGAACACGGACAATACATGTGACAGACTAAAGAACTGGCCAGCAACGAGACATGGTAATGGCTACAGAAGGAAACAGAGGATAAGCTAACAGCAGTACAAGATCAGGCCCTAAAAGAGTCCTCTGGAACTTTTGGGCATTCGCAACCACGTTCTCTCCGTACGCGATGGCATCATCGGAGAGCCTACAAGTCCCTTTAACTGAGGTCAGAACTGCCTCTGATGCTATTGCTGTTATCATGAGATCAACCATTTCATCTTTGAAGTAAATAATGGTTGCTGCAATGTTATCGATTGCATTCTGTAATGCCTGATGCAACTGTAGGTGGGTGCTAAGCTGCATATACTCTTTGTGACCTGTTAATTTTAACTGAAAAGGTCTTTTAATAATTTAAGTGGCAACTTATTTCATGGGATATATCTTTCCTAAAAGCTGGATAAAACAAGGGTAGGGTTTTATAAGCATCTCTTTATAAAATATTGGGTTATGGAGTATCATGGCACCGTTGCCAAACATGAAAGTAAAAACAGTGAACGTATTCGCGAAATCGTCGACCGGCTGGTGCTTTCTCGCCTCATACAGCCTCTTTGATGCGAATGTTGTGGTGCTGCAGTCATGGTGACCGTCCAAGAAATGTTGTCATTGTTCTGGGTACTTTCCTCTTTGTTTGTGTGTTTGCTGCCAAGTGCAGCATCAGTAACTTTGTTGCTTTGAATAAGGCTGCCAATCTGGAATAATGCTAAGGATATCCCCTTAGAGTTTACAAATGGTACCCTCTTGAATGTGGCACAAAGCCTAATTTGAGAGGCGCTTTGAAGTCAGTCTCAACGTTTCAAGACTAGCCCTGTCTAGTTAAAGATCCCTTTCGATGATGAAATTGTGATTTTTCGTTATCATCTGAATTTTTCTTGAATATTAATAATGAAACCAGGAAATGTTCCTCTTTCCTTCCAGAATATCATCATCTTTCAAGTTAGTGTTACGATTAAAAGATTTGATAAAATTTTCTATTTTACCTGGAAATTATCTTTCCACGCCGCCGTTCATTTACATTAGATAATAAATCCATTTCTAAGACTCCCACCTCATACTAGGATATTCTTATGCGTAATTTGTTCAATACCACCATTTATAACACTTAGCTGCAAAGGTTCCCAATGAAATAATAAAGTGCCTAGAGAAGCTTGTTTTGAAAGACCGAGAATAAATATTCATTGGGCATCAGCCTCAAACATTAAAGAAAGGCCAGTGGGACTGATAAGAAGTACTAGGACTCCGGGATTTGTAGCCTCATGTATTACTGTCGGGGTCTATTCGATTCAAATTGAAAAAGGTGGGAATTTATTATTAAAGCTCTCGTATATTAAAGTACATTTTTATAGGTATTCTTCGATGATGCAGAGATGGTTATACACATTTTTCACAAAACAGGAAAAGGAAGGAAGGAAAACTGGGATAGTAGCACATACAACTGTACATACAGAAAGAAGAGTAGACGGCAAAGACTGTTCTTTGAAGTTCGGTGAAATCAGAGCCTTGAACCCGATTTATGTTCACATAAAAAGCCAACAGTTCTGTATTCAATTTATACCTCAATATATTCGTCCCCAGTAATGATTTTTGTCCTTCTCGTGTGAAAGGGAAAACAGTCGTGAGTGAATTGCAATACAAATTATCGCCATTCCATCTTTGTGGGACAGGAATCTCATGCATACTAACCCATTTGGTTGATGGATTTTATTTGCTTTTCTTCACACAAAATAAAAACAAAAAAAAGCATATACAAGGAAAGGGAAATATGTATATGGACTGATAACATAATGGAATCGACTAAATATAAAAGAATTCAATACAAATAAATCTTAGCAGGACAATTTGTCTTCTATAAAGCAAATTAGCGACCATTATTTATTTATCTATTTCCACAACAGCTACGCCCTCACGTGCCTTTGTATTTGGAGTTGGGTTTCCCATGAAATCGGAACAGCACAATCTAATTCCCTTCGTTCATCCCAGAGGCTCCGTGTTCAAGCTGCTTTTAGGAATATCAACATGCAGCAAAGTCTTTGTTGTGCGTCAAAGCGTTAGCACATAACCTCTCTCTCTCTCTCTCTCTCTCTCCTCTCTTCTCTCTCTCTTTATATATATATATATATTATATATATATATATATATATATATATATATATATATATATATTATATATATATATATATATATTTATATATTTATATATAGTATAGTATATATACATATATATTTATATATATATATATATATATATATATATATATATATATATTATTAAAACCAAAACCTGTCATCAGTATTAAATCAAACTACTTTCATACAAATATGATCATAATACAACAACTTGCGTGACAAGACGGTTAAGTATGCTTGCAAAAAGATTAATGTATATTGAATTTAGATAATAGTTTTTCATGAATATCGTCGGGAAGATCAACAGGTGGCTCATCTGGTGATGTTATCTTTTCCTCCGGGAAGGCTGAGATAACGTTTCTGCACACTATTGCAGAAAAGTAAGTGGTTTAGGTATGAAGATAGGCAATTTGTGTTTTAACGTTCCGTTCCATGAAGTTTTTTTTTTTTTTTTTTTTTTTTTTAAGCCAAGGACTATATTTCGGTGGACTGTCACCCACCCTTATCAAGTAGTGAATGACAGAAAAAGTTGCATTGGTGAAATACATAGAAGAGATGTGCCCTTGGGTCATGCATGGGGTTACCACAAAGCCGACGTTGGTTCTGTTGATTGTCTTATCCGCATCAACGTTGCCTCAAGGAAGACTGTTTCATCGTATATAGATATTGTTTCACCATTTGAAAATGATCCAAAAGATAATGCACACTGCTTCAGACTATGATGATTGCCCTGTTACTGCAGATTGTCAAGGATTTTTTATAGCCTTGTTCCGTAGTAACAACAATTACGAAGGACTCTACACCAATGTTTCAAAGTTTAACATATTATTCTTATCAAAACAGCGGATTGTATCGTTTTTATGCAGAATGTACAGTTTGAATTTAATTTTCAAAAAGGTGCAGTAATGAAAAAAAACTTTGCCCTACGTGCTTAGATATCTATAAAAACAAAAAAAAATATGCGAGCCAGAGTTAGCCGAGGGAGAAATTCATCACATGCGATCAACTTTCTGAGGAATAAGACACCCAGATAATTTTCAATACAACTTTCAGAGGACTATGATACCCCGATTATTTTGCTGGCCAAGCCATTTCAGGAGCTAAGAAATCATTTATCGTCCTGTCAACAATCCCAAGGAAAAACCTAACAGATATTTTACCCTCCCATTCATCCCAATCTCGAAAAACAAATGTGCAACTATGTCCAATAATAGCCAGAAAGATACTAAAGTAGTTTTTAAATACCCTAACACGATTAGCCATAAACTGTCGTTTATTTGAAATATTGCAAGTTTGTCCTCAGATAGTTTCATAACCACAACATTCCTTTCCCGGATACACACAGTCTGTAACATGACTTGGACATGACTTCCCCTTCATGCTGATGGTATAACCAGGGTCGACTACCTTAATCGGGTGAGACATTATCTGCATCCAATCAGTGGTGAGATGGGAACTTCCTTGATGGTGACCCCGAGGGTTTAACCTGAAATGTATCCACTTCTGCGGCCTTGTTTAGTACAAGCCCGTTTGGATAAAACCATAAAAAAATAAAAGACTGTAAATATCATAAAGATAAACGACCCCCAAGAAATATTTAAGTCGTTAGGATAACGACCCCCCGAACTTTTATTTGCATCGGGAGGGGTCACTATTGTAGGAAAGATCCGTCTGTTGGATTTTCTGTCAGACGACCATCCTCCAACGGGAACGGGAGAGCAGGCCATTCTCGAAGAGTTCAGTAACTGACCTCTACCTAAGTTTACGTCTCTCCACGAATGCTTTGTAAAGGAGAAACGATTATGCTAGTTTGACATTCTCGTCCTTAGGGAGAGGTAGATAGGAAGTGATCCATAACTAGCGACAAAGGGGCTCATTGATAAGTGCTGAAGGAAAACAGAATTTTCTCTAGAGATAAATCAGCGCTTTAGCCAGAAAACTGTTCAAAACATACGAATGGTTTCCTCACGCAGACAAATAAACCAGATAGCCGAAAATTCCAAGTAGCCCCCCTTAGCACGTTGCTCAACCATAATCAGTCAGTCATAGGACATTAATAACATTCTGTTGGTAAATATTTTTGTCGATATTACTCTCGGCTTTCACGATATCACTTAACCATTCCCTCCTCTTACTGTGACTATGTTAATGAGAACACACCTTGCAATTTCATATTGGGACTCATTCTGCACATGAATAAGAAAAGCCGGAATAAAAAAAAATTAAAAATTAAAAAAAGGCGGGCGAACAATTAGATAATGTTAAATCAGCCTCAAAAGTGCGTTTTGTCTCTTCCCTGGGTCCTTCCGTAACCATACCTGGCAACGCAGTGAATATTTCCTGCTTGCTGTTCAGAGTCATCTCCTTGTCTGCTATTACTGCTCATTCTGCTGCCCCTGCTGGTCGCTCTCCTTCAACGGGTTTCCTCTTCACATTCCCTCGCTTCGTCAAAGTACTGGAAAAGTCCTTCAGGCGAATGCAATCGAGTAGCGTTCTCGTCATTTTTTTTTCAACTTGTAGAGTTAATTAAATCATGGAGAGAGAGAGAGAGAGAGAGAGAGAGAGAGAGAGAGAGAGAGAACAATTTATTGTGCAAAAAACTAACAAGTACAGCACAAACAGGCAACCTGGACGCGCTATGCGTACTATAGGGGAAAGCCCTCTTGAATGAATGGCACTGGCTGTGGTATTATACATACCTCTTCCACTCTATTTATTACTAGACAAACGTCATTCATCGGGGCTGATATGGTACTTGGGTGGCATTACAAAATATAGATGCTTACAGATAATTACAAATGTAAAGGAATTACAATATGTTAAGTGGGAATTACTCATTAAAAAATTGCACTGCAAATTTCGTCTTCAATATTACAAAGTATGCAATTTTTATATATACTGGATATTAATAAAATAATTTTAAATAAATGTTATAAAAGATAGTAATTGATGTGCAATTTGCTACTTTATATCATTATATTTCAAATAATTACTTGGCAGTGAATTACATTTAAATGAGGTCAAAACATCAATTTTACATGAATGTTGCAGGATAGGATGTACTACAATTTAGTTTATGTCACCAATGCAGATAATTATTTAACAGAATAAATTACTTTTAGATGAGAGCAACACATCAAATTTATTATATAAATGTTATGAAAGAAAAAGTTTAGAAATATAACAATTGTTATGATGCAAACAGATAAATACAGAATAAAATGTACTACAATGCAGTTTATGCACAATATACAAATAATTACTTAATTGCAAAGAAATTACCATTTAGATGAGGTCATCACATCAAATTTTATATAGTTATAAAATATTCAGAAATACAACAGTTTAATGATGACAACAGGTAGCTGCATAATCAGACGTACTACAATTTAGTTTATGCACAACATGATACAGTATATCCATGTCTATTGACTATCTGGAACAAGCAAATTTTGGATGAGAACATAAAGTGCATGAGGGTTCTTCTCAAGAAGTCTGGCTGGAACTCCTTTGTTCCTCCCTTTCATGTCGGCACCAATATCATATGATTGGCCTTTGCAATCAATTCAAAGGGAATATTCAAACTCCATTAGTTTCTTCAAAATCAATGATGACAAACCAAGACCTGTAGTTTCAAACCTACAAGAAATCCTGATTCCTGGTGCTTTGTCCATTTTACCAGTCCTTATGAATGACTGACATCTGTTCTTGGTGGCTTACATCAATAGTACAGTCCAAAATAATATTTGGGCTGTTTAATCTCAGTCACTACTGTGTCCATTATTTTCCCACTGATTGAGGCAATAAGTTTATTTTGGTGATATTTCCAAGATAGCTGGAATGACTGCACTGGCCACTCTCAACACGCTCAATTTAGCAAGCAAAGGGAAATTTCAACTTTTCATTGGGGGCCCCGGGTGGCTTGGGAAATTTAAATTTATTTTCCAAGCTACCCAGGGGGCCCCTGGTGGCTTGGGGGCCCTTGGCAATCGCTTAGGTCCGCTTATAGCTAGAAACCGCCCTGAGTACACCCGGACATCCGGAGCTACTAAGTTTTTTTCTTCATTGTTGACTTCCATAAGGTGCAGAAAGATAATTATATATGTTCTATAAAGGAATATTTTATTGATTTCTTAGCAAAAAGATAAACTTGTGGAACAACATTAAAATTTACTTTGCCAAAAAAATAAAGTCATGGGTTATAATAAATCAGTGAATTACCTCTATAGGTCTCAATGCTTAGCTTAAAGTCTAAATTCTAAAATCGAATCTAATCTTATGCAGTTGCCTTATTTGTTACAATGATCGTCACTGTTTTTATATGAAAATATCAAAGGAGTTATGACGAAGTTTTTTTCCTTTGTTAATTGATTTTTAATTAATATAAATATTTTTCAAAGGAGAAATAGTGGTAAAAAGTAATTTCTCGGTTTTTTTACTTGTGGAAACCCTTTTCTTCAAGGGTTCTAGCACTCGACCTCATGGCAAATAAATCCTATATACTATTACTACTTCTACTACCACCACTACTACAAGGTGTAAACAAGGAGTATTGGTTGTATTTTCATTGTTGCCAGAGGTTGAGAGTTTTTTCACGAATAGAAAATTATTCATCGAGAAACGAGACAAGTTAATGACGTCATAAGTTACGTCATTATATCTCCGAAAGACATTCCTCTGAGTAGCTGGCGATGTCTACAAGAAGTCGGTGTTACTCTTATAATTACCAGAATTATGCAACTTTCGTAATACAGAATACAGTCAAAATTAGGTAGAGATATAAGATACACTGTTGACAAAGTGTCATCTTTGTCAGGTACGTTGATGAAATTTTATTCCGGAAAAAACACCGGGACACCGGCTGTGAATCTCATAGTAGCGTGTGTTTAGTTAACATTTTTGTCTTACGTTTCCATCACTTCTTTGACGTAAAAGAACGCAGCTTTACTTATTTTCGTTAAGCTTCTCGCCAAGAGTCTTTATTCCGAAGTAGCTTAGAATTGACTGCGTTGGTGAAAGTGTTTTATGCGTAGATTCTGAAATATTGTCGACTTGCAAGAGTTTCCTCCTGGAATATCAGGAATTTTACCTTGAACTTCAAGATAAAGATTAGCAAGGCTGCAGTCTTAAATCTACGAGGTAAGAGAATAATCACAGTTAACAGCGAAGCTGAAAAAAATTGTTGCGTCTACTGAAACCATTTATGTTCACAAAAATTCTGCTTCCTCTCACATGACTTTAGAATGAGAATATGAAGACATAAAGACATTCGGCAATCGGACGCAACGTGAGTATTTTTCAGTGAAAATCAGATATGTTGCTTTGCTATGCAACTAACAAGAAGAACAGCGGAGAGAGCACTTATTTTGGAATGTTATCATGTCGAGGAAATTATATTGCATCGTTTTCAAACTGCCCTCAAAGAAATGAAAGCAGTTTTTCAACTTATCTTCTAAAAGATATAGACTTTTTTGTGTATTTTTTATCATACAGATAATAATAATAATAATAATAATAATAATAATAATAATAATAATAATAATAATAATAATAATAATATGAGGTAACAGAATTAACCATCTGATATTCATGGACGACATCAAGCTGTATGGCAAGAGCATTAAGCAAATAGATACCTATTCCAGACTGTAAGGACTGTATCTGGGACACAGGATGGAGTTTGGAATAGAAAAATGTGCCTTCCACTTCCACATCTGTCGAGACATATTTTGCCCTAATTTCAACAGGTGAATTTCTCCATTCAAAGCGAACATTTATCCTCCCTCAACACGTCTCTCAGGAAGATCACGATATACTTGTTGATATGTCCTCAACTACATATTTTATGCGGTGATATATATCCTCAACACATTTATCAGGAGGAGAGAGAACGAAGAATTCATATACTTTTGGTATTAGATGTTCGTCCACAGACACTTTTCTTCACTATGATTATTCTCCGTTATTCTTTACTTTCGGATGATTAATACATTTTCTTTTCCTTGTTGCTGCTCAACCCTGTCTCTCGCCCTGAACAGATTTTTGTCTTGCTGAAAACACTAGACGTTTTATCAAAGGAAATTTATGCAGTTGTGTTAAAATCATGCACACACACACACACACACACACACACACACACACACACACACACACACATATATATATATATATATATATATATATATATATATATATATATATATATATATATATATAATAATATATATATATATATATGTAAGGTCAGAATCGATATGAACTTATAGCTTCTCTGTTGGCTGATTGGATAGCGTCACTGACTGTCCTGATTTCGTCCCCGTCCACTTGGACGGTGGTTCGATCCCATGGGGGGACGAAATTGTTATCAAACTAAAAATTCCCCTTCGGTACATAGATGAAAATATATCATTTGGGAGGTAAAGTGAATTTAGATATTAAAGGACATTTGTAGCTTGAATTGATATATAAATGGATCACGGTTCGATGTGATAATTATTCATAACAAAAGGCTACGTGCTGTTCCAAACGCTCGAATTGGCTAACATGGTAGGACGGGGTCCCATATCGATTCTAATTACGAAAGCACCGAGGTCGAGGGTGATTTGTAAGGTCAGAATCGATTATAGAACTTATAGCGTCTCTGTGGCATGATTGGATAGCGTCACTGACGTCCTGATTTCGTCCCCGTCCACTTGGACGGTGGTTCGATCCCATGGGGGACGAAATTGTATCAACTAAAAAATTCCCCTTCGGTACATATGAAAATATATCATTTGGGAGGTAAAGTGAATTTAGATATTAAAGGACATTTGTAGCTTGAATTGATATATAAATGGATCACGGTTCGATGTGATAATTATTCATAACAAAAGCCTATGTGCTGTCAAACGCTCGAATTGGCTAACATGGTAGACTGGGTTCCATATCGATTCTAATTACGAAAGCACCGAGGTCGAGGGTGATTTGTAAGGTCAGAATCGATATGAACTTATAGCGTCTCTGTGGCTGATTGGATAGCGTCACTGACTGTCCTGATTTCGTCCCCGTCCACTTGGACGGTGGTTCGATCCCATGGCTGGACGAAATTGTTATCAACTAAAAAAATTCCCCTTCGGTACAAATATATGAAAATATATCATTTGGGAGGTAAAGTGAATTTAGATATTACATTTGTAGCTTGGAATTGATATATAAATGGATCACGGTTCGATGTGATAATTATTCATAACAAAAGGCTACGTGCTGTCAAACGCTCGAATTGGCTAACATGGGTAGACGGGGTTCCATATCGATTCTATTACGAAAAGCACCGAGGTCGAGGGTGATTTGTAAGGTCAGAATCGATATGAACTTATAGCGTCTCTGTTGGCTGATTGGATAGCGTCACTGACTGTCCTGATTTCGTCCCCGTCCACTTGGACGGTGGTTCGATCCCATGGGGGGACGAAATTGTTATCAACTAAAAAAAATTCCCCAAAATTCTTGGTACATATATGAAAATATATCATTTGGGAGGTAAAGTGAATTTAGATATTAAAGGACATTTGTAGCTTGAATTGATATATATTATTATATATATATATATATATATATATATATAATAT
>NC_087202.1:139077192-139082192 GCF_015104395.2 Macrobrachium nipponense | reverse complement strand
AGAACGCGTCTCCCTACTCCAATATGTATATATATATATATATATATATATATATATATATATATATATATATATATATATATATATATATACATATATTACGTTTTTCCAAACAAGACTCATCAATTTTACGGGTTACCTGGGGAAATGCGAAATCTTTGGGCGTTTATAAACTCGAAAAAAAAATTACTTACGTACCAGATGAAATCCTGAGATCTGACTGACTTTTGAACAGGAAAAACGCAAAAAAAAAGGAAGGGGATTTGTTACATGAGCTGAGGGCTTTAGTCATCAAGAAATTGTTGTAGATAAACAATTTAGGGTCACTTTAAATTACATATATTTACATTAACAATAATCAGAGGAAGATTAAAACGGAATTCTAACACTTAGCAGCTCCTGTGTAATAATGAAGGTTCAGGGATAATGGGAGAGGAATGCTGTAACCCTTGCGAATGCAGACACAATCAAGGCGAAAATCCACAG
The DNA here is from genome assembly GCF_015104395.2 of Macrobrachium nipponense. Taxonomy (NCBI): domain Eukaryota; kingdom Metazoa; phylum Arthropoda; class Malacostraca; order Decapoda; family Palaemonidae; genus Macrobrachium; species Macrobrachium nipponense. Next base: position 139,081,706 of record NC_087202.1, on the reverse strand, counting down.
GTCCCTCTGTAACGGAGAGGTTTACGAATTAAGGCCAGAAAAGGCACAAGGATGTTGATAAGCAAAGACAAGGCAGTGCAGGGAAGGTGCCAAGACCTGCCTTAAAGATACGTCTTCCAAACAATAAAAGCACTTATTACTTGAAGTATTGTTAACACTAGCCAGTGGCAAGGCAAGGCCGATATGAAACACTGGCACTTGGAACAAAAGGTCGGAAAATCACGTGACTGATTAAGAACATCTGTAGACAGAACACTTTACCTTGTAGAGAGTTGGCTTTCGTTGTTTTAAATGGGGTTGGAGGAAGGCTTAGTAATGGGCACACTGCAAAGTAGACTTGGGGTCCAACAGTGGACCATGCGGCAGGGGAAAATGGCGCCTGGAGGAGGCAGGTTGCAAGGGGAGATTTGTCCTCTGACAGCTTCCAGGTGTCTCTGAGAGTCCAGGGTGTGTGTGGCGAGTGAGTGATAGCTTGGTGCCTTAGTCCACCTTTGGCCCCTTTTATGCCTTCGATGGCCTAATTCCTTCCCATTTTTTATATATGCGCGCTGTTTTGGTCAGCATGGTCACGGGATGTGTTTTGTCCCGCCCCTACTTCTCCGACGCCGTTTTCACTTTCAAGGCCATGGTTGTGATACTGCAACAGACATTCTTAGGGGCGATCACGTGGTCAAGCAAGGGGAGAGAGAGAGAGAGAGAAAGAGAGCAATTAAAAGATATAGGGACGAGCCAAAATTCCTTTGCCTTCCTTTCAGTCAGTACTAGGTGAAAGCATGTTTATCATTTCACTTTTTATTCTATAAAGCTTTTGGAGAGGGTTACTTTGGAAAGTACTTAGCAATATATACAGTGTGTCTGTATGTATATATATTTGCTATATATGAATTTTGTGTATAAAAGTTAAATAGACTATGTATACTGACGCCCGTATAACCTTGATTGTTTTTCTAAGGAGCCGTTGAAGAAGCTATGGGGGAAGAGCAAACGCCACAAAATCTTGGGAAGGTTCTTTGTCTCTTGCCTTGAGCCATATCAGATGTTTTCCACCGCAAGAAAAGAGGTCACGTGATGGCTGCCCTTCCTTTATAAAGTGGTCTTGAGGCGTTTCAGTTACACAAATTCCTTCGTTTCGTAGTGGTCTAGCCACCTTTACGTTTTTGTTTGTAGTTTAAATCCCTCTCGAGGTTTCTGACGTTTTCAACTACTTTTTTGTTATTTTTTAGTATAGTTCCTTGTTTTTTCTTTGATGGTAGATCGTTGCTCCATGTCTAGAATATGGCATAGAAAACAACCTTTTCATGATCATTCATCAGATATTATTTCACTACGTCTCTCTTCAGTTCCACCTCTCTTCATTCTCCTCTTCCTGTCACAAATACAATAAACTTCCCGCTGTTACTTTACACACAACAAATACTTGGTTTGCATGCCATCTGTTGCACTAACTTTGATATATAACTTATTTTTCTCTTCGCAAACAAATTTCTATGAAGAATTTTACCGGCCACATTCAACAGAATCATATGAATTCAACGAATTTCGCTATATATTTTCCCCGAAACCTTGAATTTGAATCCAGGAATCAAAGAAACCCCGTCCATGCCTTACTTCGAAGGTGGATTAAGAGGAACAGCAGTTCATCCCAATACAACTTATTACACCATCTTGATAATGTGAATTTCTTTTAAGCTCTAACGATATTTAAATGTCACACCTTGGTTTGTTCATTAATATTCATGTTCATCCAGAGACCCTTTATTCCTCCCACCGTTGGACTGTGGAACAGCCTCCCAGAGATGTCGTGCAATTGGAACTTGAAAAGTTCAAGCAAAGATGCAATGGATTACTACCTTAATACAATTCGACTTGTATTTTAATATTTTACATTTTTATTTATTTTTATTTGTTAATTTGTGTGTTTTTTCTAAGAACTGATCTCTTTCTGTATTTCCCATTACCTCCTGCTACCTCTTGCTAAGGAAGCTTCAATTTCGAGTCGGTTGGCCCCTGTGAGCTTCTTCCATAGAATAGGTCACAACTTCTGAATAATAATAATAATAATAATAATAATAATAATAATAATAATAATAATAATAATAATAATAATAATAATAATAATATTATTATTATTATTATTATTATTATTATTATTATTATTATTATAATAATATAGCAAGTAACTATAGGCCTATCACCTGCCTATCAGTAATGTGAAAGAGAAGGAAAACCAACCTAAGCATGGCGTGGATTGGCTACAAGAAAGCCTTCGACATGATACACGTGGCTAATAGAATGCCTGAAAATATATGGGGCAGAGGAAAACACCATCAGCTTCCTGCGCAACTGTAATACAATACTTACAAGCTCTGGATAAGCTAGCAGAGGTTAACATCAGGAGAGGGATCTTTCAAGGCGACTCACTGTCCCCACATCTCATTGTAGTAGCCATGATTCCCATGACAAAGGTACTGCAGAGGATGGATGTTGGATAGCAACTCAAGAAAGGTGGCAACAGAATTAACCAACTGATGTTCTTGGATGACATCAAGCTGTATAGTAAGAGAATCAGGGAAATGGATACCCTAATCCAGACTATAAGGATTGTATCTGTAGATATCAAGATGGAGTTTGGAATAGGAAAATGTGTCTTGGTCAACATACAAAAAGGCAAAGTGACAAGGACGAAGGGATAAGGCTACCAGATGGGAGTAGCATCAAACACATAGATGAGACAGGATACAAATGCCTGGGAATAATAGGAGAGGACATATGATGAAAGCCATAAACACATGAGCAGTACCAGTAATCAGATACAGCGCAGGAGTAGTTGAGTGGACGAAGGCTGACCTCCACAGCATAGACCAGAAAACTAGGAAACATATGACAGTACACAAAGCACTACACCCAAGAGCAAATACAGACAGACTATACATAACACAAAAGGAAAGAGGGAGAGGACTGCTAAGCATAGAGGACTTGTCAACATTAAGAGCATAGAACACTGGAACAATATCTGAAAACCAGTGAAGACAAGTGTCTAAGCAGTATATGGGAACAAGGACTGATAAAAGTAGGTGAAGACTCAAAAATATACAGACAGGAGAATAACAAGCAGAACAGAGGAATGGCACCACAAACTAATGCACGGACAGTGCCAGAGACAGACTAAAGAACTAGCAAGTGAGGAAACATGGCAATGGCTATAGAGGGGAGAACTCAGAAGGAAACAGAAGGAATGCTAACAGCGGCACAAGATCAGGCCCCAAGAACCAGATATGTTCAAAGAACAAAATATGGAAATAACACCTCACCCATATGTAGGAAGTGCAGTATGAAAAACGAGACCATAAACCACATTGCAAGCGAAAGTCTTGGTCCCTGTACAGGACCAGTACAAACAGAGGCATGATTCATTAACAAAAGCCCTCCACTGGAGCCTGTGCAAGACACACCATCTAGCTTGCAGTATAAGTGGTACGAACACCAAACCGAGGAGTGATAAAAAATGATCAGGCAAAGATCCTCTAGAACTATGGTATCAGAACAGCTAGAGTGATACGTGGCAATAGACTAGACGTGACGTTGATTGACAAAATCAAGAAGAAAGTATCACTCATTGATGTCGCAGTACGATGGGACACCCGAATAGATGAGAAAGAAAGAAAGAAAAAATTGACATGTATCAAGACTTGAAAATAGAAATAAGTATATGGGATATTCCGTGGAAATTTTACCCATAATCATAGGAACACTAGGCACGATCCCAAGATCCTTGAAAAGGAATCTGGAAAACCAGATACCGAAGTAGGTCCAGGACTCGTGCAGAAGATTGTGCTTCGAGAAACACTGTACATAGTGAGAAATGTGATGCACTCCTAAGATGGCAGGATGTGATAGACCAATAAAAACAAATAATAATAATAATAATAATAATAATAATATAATAATAATAATAACTAATAATAATAATAATAATATAATAATATAGATATATATGATTATTATAATAAAGTTCGTAGTTCGAAACTGCGACGTCCCTCTCCATATCTGGACATTACTTTGACAAATTAGACATTCCATAGAGACACTTTTTCTCTTTCGTCATCGCGCTTTGTTCGCCTTCGCTTGTTTTTCACGCCATATGGTAACGAATACACGTCTCTTCCTCTAGAGGCATCTACGGGCGTTGATTTTCCGCCTCGTCGGTAACCTTATCTGTAGCGTCGGAGGTCAGATAACCTCTCCTTCGGAGTTGAAGCTGCCCGAGAACAATTTTGGATGTTAGAGGAACGTCGCGCCCCTCGATAATATTGTTCAGCTTTTTTGGGTAATGAACAAGTTCTCAAAAGAGGAGGAAAACTATAAAAAAGTTGAGATGGCTGGATTCATGTGAAGAAAAATACACCGTGAGTGCTTGACTACATAACTATATACTAATTACAGTCGCGCCATTGTGGTCGAGGCTATTTGCGATTATCTCTTACAGATTGACAGGATGAAAGTCATTTTTGATT
>NC_087202.1:139052192-139072192 GCF_015104395.2 Macrobrachium nipponense | reverse complement strand
GTCCATGCCTAACTGACTGTTTGTGTCGTAATAATCTCTGGGGAAGAGATTTTCTTGTAACACCTATGTAAGATTGGTCACAGTCCAGGCATGGGGTCTTGTATACCTCTGTGTCATTGGGGATTGTCTTTTGTTGGACGTTAATCAGGGATTTGGCTAAGGTATTTGGGTAGGTGAAGGCAAAAGGGTTAGATTTTCTGAGATTCTGGGTCACCGGTTTTAATCTTGTTCTGGTCTGGATTTTTTATGTTATCATTGGGTGTATCTCTGATATTACCTTGAGGGGGCCGTTTGCTTTGTGAATCGCTTTCTCAATTATGTGGTCAGGATACCTCAAAGACGAAAGCTGTTTACGAATTAGTTCAAATTCATTTTCCAGGAAATCTGGGGAACAAATTTGTAAGGCTCTTGAGAATATGGGGGCTGGCTACTCCTGTCTTGATAGAAATATCATGATAACTAAAGTAGTGAATGTGGGAAAGTGAGAACGTTGGTTTTCTCAATATGTAAATTTTGTATTCTGTCCCGTCTCTAATTATTATTTAAACATCAAGAAAAGTAATTTTGTCCTCTGTTTCCCATTCAACTTTAAATTTGATGTAGGGCACCAATGCATTTAATAATGAAAGAATTTCGTTTAAATTGCTCACTTATTATCCCAAAATGTTAGAATATCATCTACATATCTCATCAACAATATATCTTTGTTTTTTATTGCTTTATTACTATACAGTGGAACCTCGACATAGGAAAGTCCCAATTTACGAAAAATTCAAGTTACGAAATTAAATACGAAGATTTTTTTTGCAACTGCATATGAAAATAATTCAGGTTACGAAAGGGTGTGACTGTAAAACTTGTGCGCCCCCAACTGAGTAGACTCGCCACCATCCTCCCGCTCTCCTGTTGGTCAGCATCTACCCCATCGTGCACTCTATGTAAAGGCATCATTCGGCCACTCCGTAGCAGCAACGTTATTGTAAGCACGCGGAACTCATTCGTTCACATATACGATTTCGTTTGTTAGCGTAATTTTCATGTTAGTGATCTCGCTTTGTACATTCATTGTGTTGTGTGAGAACTTTAATTAGTACATAACTTAATTACGTATACTCAAAAGGTCCCTAAGCAAAGGTGCTGAAGTTCACGGCAAGAAGAGGATGCTTTCTATGGATACAGTGATGGAGATCATTAAAAAGTGTGAAGCTGGCATGCGGTTGAGTGTGATCGCTAAGGAATATGGCCAAAATCCGTCGACGATAGGCACCATTCTTAAGCAGAAGGAAGCCATCAAAGCAGCTACACCTTCCAAGGGCGTGACTATTTTGTCCAACAAGAGGAGCCACGTTCATGATGAGATGGAGAGAGGCTGCTTTTTGTATAGATAAAAGACAAAGAATTCACTGGCGATATGATAACCGAGACGGCAATCTGCCACAAGACCAGTGCTATTTTCTTCTATTTGATTGCCCAGGCCAAAGACAACGGAGGAGAAGGGCCATTGACGCCAACCCCAGACTTCAAGGCTTCTCGTGGGTGGTTTGAAAAAATTCCGGAAATGGACTGGCATCTATTCGGTAGTGCGTCATGGGGAGGCTGCCAGCTCAGACAGGAAAGCTGCCGAATCCTTTATTAAGACGTTCGACAATGACGATCAACGAAGGCTACAGTTCCCAGCAAGTCTTTAACTGTGATGAGACTGGCTTTTTTTGGTAAAAATGCCTCGTCGGACGTACATCACGGAGGAAGAGAAGAAGCTACCCGGGCATGAGCCTATGAAAGACACGCTTACGCTCGCACTTTGTTCCATTACCAGTGGGGATTGTAAGGTGAAGCCCCTACTTGTGTATCATTCGGAGACTCATCGAGCCGTTCAAAGCCCACAAAATGTTAAAGGAGAAGCTTCCAGTGGTGTGGAGGGCTAATGCAAAAGCCTGGGTAACGAGACTTTTGTTCACCGAGTGGGTAAATCTGTGTTTCGGCCCGACAGTGAAGAAATTCTTGAAAGAGAAGCGCCCCCCTCTGAAATGTCTGCTGTTGTTGGACAATGCCACTGCTCACCCTCCTGGCCTAGAGGGAAGATATCCTAGTGGAGTATTCTTTTATCATGGTTCTTTATCTTCTGCCTAACACTACCTCTCTCCTCCAGCCCATGGACCAGCAAGTGATATCGAACTTCAAGAAGCTGTGTACGAAAAACATCTTTCCAAGAGATGATTCAACATCACCGATATCACAAACCTCACATTGCGTGAATTTTGGAAGGAGCATTTCGATGTTGTCATATGCATCCGGACTCATTCGATCAAGCTTGGCAGGAGGTTTCGAGACGAACCTTGAATTCTTCGTGGAGGAAACTCTGGCCTGATGCCGTATCCACTCGAGACTTCGAGGGATTCAACGTGGGCGAAGCTGATGCAGATTCAGAAACAGTTGACGATCCTGAAACTGTTTCCTTTCCCAACAGATCTTGATGAGATCGTTGCACTCAGCAAGTCCATGGGCTGGTCGTCGACGAGGACGACATCAATGGCCTTCTAGAGGAGCACCAAGAGGAGCTTACGACGGATGACCTGAGGGAGTTGGGGAGGTAATGCAACATAACGTCATTCAAGAAGAGTTCTCTAGCAGTGGCGAGGAGGAGGGGGAGGATCCCTATGAAAGCGGCAGAAATTAGGATGCTCTAGCTGTCTTTTCATAGGTGCAATCATTTGTAGAAAAGAGGCACCCCAAAAAGGCTCTTACACAGTTCGAATGCTTGCGCAGTTCGATGACACTTGCCTGACTCGTTTCAGGAACATTGTCAAAAAGCAGGCCAGAGGCAATCTTCCTTGGATAGTTATTTTTGGTGCCAGTGATGTCTCTCAAAGCGTATGTAGTACATGGCACACTTACATTGTCATACATACAACCATTTTATTTTATTTTAATTAATTATATTATATTATATATATATATTATAAATATATTATTATAATTTATAGGGTATCTTTGGATATATATATATATATTAGCTATTATATATATTATATATATCTATATCTAGATATATATACATATATATATATATATTATTATATATATATATATATATATATATAATCTTATATATATATAGATATATTAATATATTATCTAATCTAATATAGATTATATTATATATATCTATGGTATATATAATATATATATATATATATAATATTATATAGATTATATATTACTAATATATAGATATATATATATATATATATATATATCTATATATATATATAATATATATATATATAGATATATATATATATATTAATAAGATATATAGAGATATAGTATATATATAATATTAGATATATCTTATATTATATAGTATATATATATTATAATATATATTATATATATATATATATATCTATAACCATATCTATATCTATATATATAGTATATCTATATATAGATATATATATATATATATATATATATATATATATATATATATAGATATATATATATATATATATATATATATATATATATATATAGTATATATATATATAGATAGTATATTATATATATATAGATATATATATATATATATCTTATTATAGATAGATAGATAGATAGATAGATAAATATAGATATAATATATATATATATATATATATATATATATATCTTATCTATATATATACGTATATATATATATATATATATATATATATATATATATATATATATATATATATGTATATATATATATATATATTATATATATATATATATATATATATTGTTACGACCCCTAGGTGGCGTTCTGCAGAATCTTTTCAAGATGTTATTTAGGGATCGTAGGCAGTAATAATGCAACACAATGAATGGAAATGTGGTAAACAAACACCAAGAAAACTAACAATATTTATTATAAAAACAAAACTTAATACTAAATTAACCTTGAGCAAGTACAAATGAACCAAGTATTCAGAGGGCTAAATGGCAATTATATGCCCAGAGGACAGATTAGCATGTCTTCAACTCAAGGTTCCCTTAAAACTAAATAGCTAAACCCTAGACCAGTAATATAAATAGAAAAACACAGTAAATAGCAAATGAACAGATCTAATAGAGCGGGCCCAAAATCAATATACTAGCCTAAAACTAAAGAAAGCTAGAAAGAAGTAATGAGTTCAATAAAATTGAAAACCTTAAAATTACCTACCTAATCAATTAATCTAAATTCGCGCACGACCACAAATCAATCATAACAGAGTATACCATCAAAACTAACAATATATCAATATGAGTATGGATATATATATATCCTATAGCTTATATCAAGGAATAACCAATTACTAATTCCTTTGGAGGATGTAGATAGTTGTCCACGGAGTCGCTGGAGACCACCAGTCTGTCACATTAAGGGAGCTACTAAACACTGGGTCAGACCAATAAGCAGCAGACGTCTCCCGAAGGAAAATATAAAGGTCGACACCTTACCTAGTGTTAGCCTCCCTACGTAATTCCTCACGAGCCTCGACAGCCCAGACGTGCAGAGCAGCACCAAGACCTTAGTATGCCAGGGCATGGCAGAAGCCTCTCCTATCAGAGCTGGATCCGCGCCAGCCCTGTCAACCCGTGGACTCCTCCAAACGGGGGGGGAAAAAGCAAGGGGGGCAGGTCGCAAGTGACAAGTCCTTGCGAGGCAGAGATGAAAGCCGTGATCAAGACATACGCCGCAGGTGGCTCTTCATACACCGGCGGGTCAAACTGCGAGGAATATGAAGAAGTAAATCTCAAAACAACGTAGTGTTGTCAAAAATCAAAAATTCCGAGGTGGCTGCTGCACTAGTCCTTCTGGGATGACGATACGGCCCGAACTGTTCTGGGAAGGCGACGTACTTTTCCCGCGCAACACTCGCACCGTCACTCACTCTCCCAATGAAAGCGTTAATAGGGTGGTTTGATAATTATCTACTAGAGGAAGAAGCAACAGCATCACTATCACAATATTCAAAGTAATGCACAACGAACTATGTACCTTAATACTTAAACATAAAAATAAAGAAAATATTACACTTGACCAAGGCTGATCTGAAAATAAAAACAATTATTTACACTTACATGACATATATATATATATATATAGATATATATATATATATATATATATCTCTCTCTCTCTCTCTCTCTCTCTCTCTCTCTCTCTCTCTCTCTCTCTATATATATATATATATATATATATATATATATATATATATCTATCTATATATATATATATATATATATGTATATATATCTATATATATATATATAGATATATATATATATGTATATATATATATATATATATATATATATATATAGATATATATATATGTATATATATATAGATATATATATATATATATATATATATATCTATATAGATATATATATATATATATATATATATATATATATATATATATATATATATATATGTAGTCTATATATATATATATATATATATATATATATATATATCTATATAGATATATATATATATATATATATATATATATATATATATATCTATATGTGTGTGTGTGTGTGTGCTTAAAAAATCACAGTAGATGCATGTGACTTCATTAAATAAGCAAATACCACAGGAAAATGATAGTCAGAAATCCATCTTTACTAAGACATTGTCAAGGAGCTAATGAAATACAATTGGAGAGAAAGGTCTCAGGTACAACAAGATCAAGAATTACCAGATGGTTAATTGTCAAAAGGGTAAAAATTAAGAGATAATCCAGGATTATTGGAGATCACACGGTCACAAACTTAAACAGATTTGACCCTAACGGAAATTACAAAGTATCTTTACAGTCCAAAACATGTTTTGGACTGTAAAGATATTTTTGTAATTTCCGTTAGGGTCAAATTTGTTTCAATTTGTAACCGTGTGATATCCGATAATCCTGGATTATCTCTTAATTTTTACCCTTTTGACAAGTAACCATATGGTATTCTTGATCTTGTGTACCTGAGACCTTTCTCTCCAATTGTATTCATTAGCTCCTTGACATGTCTTAGTAAGACGCAAACACTTGTAATTTCAGATTTGATATTTCTTAGAGTTTATTTAGTATTATTTAGCATTTTGTGGAAATCTGAACAAACATAATATTAGTGTGTACGGCGCCTATTTTTGTGAATTTTTGAACAAACAGCAGCAAAGAAAGAAAATTGGTATACCAAGAAGGTAAAGTTTGTTATATATTAGTTGCAACTAATAACTGATGGTTACGATGGTTTGGTAAGAAACTAATAACTATTGGTTACGATGGTTTAGAGAGCTAATAACTAATGGTTACAATGGTTTGTGTGAAAAGATTAACATTTTTACACATTGCAAATTTTTTTGTTTTGTGTTTGTTTTCATTTGAAGTGATTTTTATGTTTTGGTGCAGTTATTCATTTCTTATTGATTGAAGTATGTTTTCATTTTATATTCTATGTGATTAATTTATTCTTTTTGCAATTTTGGTATTTTCCACATTTTTCTGTGTTTTACTTTGCGTTCACAATTTTAATTAACTTAGGTTATTTCTTTTTTTTCATTACTTAGTCGTTTGCACATTTAATTGAATTTAACACCTGTGAATTAATTTGCACTTAGAATTCTTTTCAAGTTTTATGTCGTTAGCACTTGTGAATTAATTTCCAAATTTTAAGTATTGCCTAACACATTTTGAATTTTGATTGAATTAATTTTCTTGTATTTTGTGATAAATTAATTTTGATTTAATTTTACTTAATTGATTCAAGAATTAATTAAACTTTACTTTGTTTTCGAGTAACAGTAATTTTCCCTGATATTGTGAATTTCACTTATAAATTTTGAGTTCGATAATAAATTTTTGTATTTAAATTTTATAAGGATTTCATTTCTCAGCAGTATATTTTGCATTTAATTATGATTATATTGATGTTAGGTAAAACATAGAGTGGCAATTGATCTGTTTTCCTTCAATTAACTTGAAGTGACTTAGAACCAGGGAATTACTTAGACTTCTGAAATCAGGGAAATACTTAGACTTTTAAGGTTGTTGATGGAGTGATGCCCTTTGATTAATTTTATTACTTATATGATACCTCACACCTGTTTTGATGAACTTAGTCTGTTTTTCTTTTTCTGCAATACTAGTAAGTTGTTAAGGGATAACTGTAGCCTTTGAGTATCAGTCGTTTAGTACCTGTTATGAGGGTTCAGGTGTCCGGCTGTTGTGAGGTAACAATTAATGAATGGTAAGTGTAGTAACCAGATACTTGGCACTTTCTCACAATATATAATTATTATATATATATATATATGTGTGTGTGTGTGTGTGTGTGTGTGTGTGTGTGTGTGCTGTGTGTGTGTGTGTGTGTGTATGCCACTTGGTATTTCGCCAATGTCTGAACCTTCCAAAAATATCAGGAGATAATGAAAACACAATACGGTTGGCATATATTTATAATATCTCGTATAAATTCAACACCAAAAAGTAAATTGTAAACACTCAAAACAAAATTTCATATTAAAACAACAAGTTTGATTTGTTCTAATTCACGGAATAGTAGCTGATACATTTTGTACTTTTGTTTAATCATACCAGCGTGTCGAATAAAAGAGCCCATACCTGTATTGGATGGGTTCAATTATTGTAACACTCGCAATAATAGAACGACATTTATAAGGTATCAAAAATGACTATTATTATTTGCACATAATCTCGATAAAGGTAATGAAAAATTACACTTTCTATCATATAACTATCTACATAATATTATTCCAACTTCTCAAAACACTGGATATCACATATAATAATTGTTATCATTGTTTGTTTTTCGTGGGTTTTTTTTTTTTTTTTTTTTTACAAAAATATACTTTCAGCACATTCATTATTTCTTCGATAAGTGTAAATAACAAGGGAGGAGGAAGAGTCATCAGGTATTCAACGGTTGTGAGGAGAAAGGACACAGAAGCGTCTCGGAACGACGAACAAGAACCGTCATTTGTTTCTGTAGAAATCTGGTTTATAAGAAAACAAAGGCGATCAATGGACAAGTCATATCAAACCAGTAACAAAGTCTTTTGTTGTCTCAGGTCATTTTTGCTTATTCGGGAGTAAGCCTACGAAAACTACTTTGTTGTTGTTGCTGTTGTTCGTGTTGATGCTGGGGGCTAGGAAAGCCTAAATTTTTCTGAAAAGGTGTTTTCGCGTTGAGTGAAACATACAGCAATTTTAGGATAGCATATTTTTTCATTTATTGATTAGATTGAAAATGTGGAAAATAAATAATATGCATGTTAAATATTTCTAATAAAATATAAACGTATTTAGTTTTGATTTTTGATTTTTGTGAAACAAAGCTCCATTCGGAAGTAGATTTTAGCACGCGGCCCGTCTAAGTTGCAGGTCCGATCACGTCTTGTTACTTTTGGTAGAAATTGAGAAATTAAACTCGTTGAAACAATGGAGGGTCATGAAATTTTGATATGTAAAAGAACCTTCTTTCAATTACATTGACGCACAAATAGAGCAGCGTAGCAGGTCATTCATAAATGAAAGAAGAAGAATGACTGAAGTCTAGCTAAACCCATCATCCATAAAAGTCAATTAGGTGTTATTGAATTGACAGATCTCAAATCTTTTTTAGATAAATATTAAAAGTAAATAACAGTCAATTAATTATCATTGACAGACCCAAGTCTTTATTTGTTTATTTCCTTTTTTTGGCGAATATCAAATGTAAACAAGAGTCAATTAGTTGTTATTGATAGACCCAAATAATAAAATGAAACCTGCGGCCGCTTAGTTTAGCAATTTATTATTAGGTTGAGTCTGTTACCATTCGAGAAATTTAGATCACCAACATCAAGAAATAGTAAGGCATTCGATAGATTAAGGCGTCAATACAAAAAATTTATATATAAATGTCATTCAATTAATTTTGAGAGATATATAGTTGTAATTGTAAAAAAAAATAACTCTAGACATAGAAGGCTAAAAGCGCTTAGAATGGACGAAGGAAAGATAGAAAGGAAGTAACGTGAATATCTTTAGTAAAAGGAAAAGAAAATTAGTGGGAGGCGTCTTCCACCAAGAAACTACAAAGAAAACATGACAACCACCGAGTCCCGAACTGGCGAGAAACGTGAAGTACGTAGTTTGTTTTAACGAGCATTTGTTGATATATACATTTGACGGTACTTCAGGAGACAAGTCCACAAACAAGCACTATCCCTAGTTCGAAATATATATAAAAAAGGAGCAACGCATCTCACTGGAACTCCCCAGAGTCAACAGTCAGATTTGGACGTAGTATTTGAACTGGTTTCCGCGAAGACTCCTCAGAGTTTATAGAAGAAGAAGCCAGCAGAATTCTGCAATATTAACAGGAGGAGAACTCGCCGCTAATGACTCCAAACGGTACTGAACGCTGAAGAACGGTCGCTTGCTCGCGAACACGTCTTTCTGTTGACATGCCGACATTTCTCCGCCTGAATGTCGTTGTAGGACAGCGTCGCCGTCACCTTCTTCAGGAAGAGGGCCTCGGGTTTTTGGCACCGGAAGTAGCCGACTCTGTACACGCAGGACAAGAAGCCCTCACGGATGCTGCCAGGGGAAGGAAGGAGTCGGTCAGATGTCGGAGTTTTCTATGAGCACGCTTTATTTATCTGTGTATATGCATGTGTATATACACACACACACACACACACACACACACACATATATATATTATAATAATATATAATATTATATCATTATTATATATAAGTATAGTATATTATATATATAATATATATATATATATAATATTAAATACATATATTATATATATATAATAATAATATTATGTATTATATATATATAATATATATATGTAATCATAATAAAACTATACGCAGTATTGTGAGTCATATATTTATATGTATACTTCTAAGTATATGCATATGCGTATGTCTTTGGTTATCCACTATATATATATATATATAATATAAATATATATATATATATATATATATATATAGATATATATATATATATGTATATATATATATATATATATATATATATATATATATTATAGTATGTATATATAGACTATATATTTGTATGTCGCTCTCTCTCTCTCATCTCCTCTCTCTCTCTCTCTCTCTCATTATATATACATATACTATATATATATATATATATATATATATATATATATATATATGTGTGTGTGTGTGTGTGTGTGTGTGTGTGTGTGGTGTGTGTGTATGTGTATTTGCAATTCCAATTAAATCAGCCAGTTGAACTCGCCCAATCATTATCCCTGATGACATTCTAATTATAAGCATAAACAAACAATCGCTTTAATCATAAATAGTTTCAGGGATTTTTAGTGTTGTGTGGGTTTCTTAATGCCGGCACACTTTAGATGATTAGATATGAAACAGTATACAATGTGTCTGTGTGTGTTTGTTGTGTGTGTGTGTCTGTGTGTGTTGTGTGTGTGTGTGTGTGTGTGTGTGTGTGTGTGTGTGTGTGTGTGTGACATTAGTATCGATGGCTGTGCTGACTAATATTGTTGCTGATATTAAACGCTTATCAAAACGGTTTACTTTGTCCTTCCACTCGTGGATATATTCGAATGAAAACTAAACCTCTGCAAAATCGTTTAAAATTCTTAGTTCATCCACTTAACCTTATTAATCTAAATGAAAGTGGAGTTCATTCCCTTATCTTATTGATCTAATTGAAAGTAGAGTTCATTCACTTATTTATATAAATGAAGGTTGAATTAATTCACTATCAATAGATCGAATGTATAAGTGGAGTTCATTCACTGATCTTTATCTAAATTAGCATTGGTGGTCATTCAATTATCTTATTGATCTCAATGAAAGTGGTGTTCATTCACTTATAGTTATAGACTTTGATAAAAGTGAGACTAAAACGAAATGAATTATAACGAAGGGCACAAGCGAGAGCACAAAGAACCGTGGTGAATAAATGAACACTACGTATTGCTACAAACGAGGAAGAGGCGGACGCTTACCAGCATAAATTGTGGTCCCTGACGGCGGCTGTGATGTTGGTGGCCTGGTGTTGAAGACTCACGAGGCGCTTGAAGTGGAAGTGGCATTTCTCCCAGTCGCTGCTCACATCCCGCAAGCACTGCCCGTGCGACAAATAGTCTGCAGAAAGCAAAAGCACAAAGTCGTCATTTTTGTTGACATTCAATAGGTACTGCAACCAAACTCATCTCACAGGCAATAGATTGAAAGTAATAGATTTCTTTTAAGCTGGTCTATCAACGATTAATGGGTATCTAAGTGAACCATGTTAGGTCACCACTTATGTTTTTCGATTATTTGGGGAGTAAGCCGACAAACTTTGTTGTTCTTTGGGGGCGGAGGGGGGGGGGGCGGGTGGTGATTGTGGGAAGGTCTTGAAAAAGGTGTTTCGCGTTGAATTAGAGTTACAGGAATTTTAGGATGGGATATTTATGTTTATTTATTAGAATGAAAATGTAAAAAATAATAGTATGCATATTAAACAGTGCAAAAAAATTACTTCAAATAAAATATATCGTATGTTTTTAATTTTCTTTGGTGAAACAACGGTCTATCTTTCCGTACATTTTAGCACGTTTTAATTTATTTGATGCACTGAATTAAGAGGATATATTTCTGTTTAGTTATTTTGTGTTTCCACTTATAACTGAGAATACATGAACGTGCTTAATGAATGTCCTTTTTATTTGATCCTTGTTATTTGTACGAGTAGTACTAATTATGAGGATTAATTACAAAGACCACTTTACGTTAAGTTAGGAATATAATGCTTGCAGCTCAGTATATGTCACGAGTAAGCTGGAAGTCGGATCACGTTTTGTTCTAACTAAAAGTTCAATGGAACACGTGCACTGCAGATTCCTATAAGCAATGCCTTCATTATTAAAGAAAATAAATTGTTTTGCACCTGTGAATGCAGGTGTTTAATAACCTTTGGGACATGATTATCATAACTTATCCTGAGGAATTTATTTGCTTAAAAGATATCTGAAATTCCCAGTGGTGTCAAATGTAACATAATAAAAATCAAAGTCTAGTAAGTCGTATGCAACTAACACAAGTCATAAGAAGAGAAGAGGAAAAACCATCGGTAATGCTTAGTTATATTTGTGCATCAGTATAAGTAATTCATATTTCATATCATATTTATAATTAATCGAATACTCATCAAAAGGCAGGGCTCTTACCTCATTGAGCTTATGTATGACAGTGATGATGTTGACAGGGAATTGTCAGTTACTTTCGGATATTTTGTTAATGTAAAGATATCTATTTAATTGTATACTCTGTCTGTTCTGTCTTACCAAACTACCCTTATTCATGACATGATATCTTTACGGAAATTCACGTGGTGCACTGTAGGCAATTACTTAGTTCTTTGCAGCGTCCCTGCGGCCCCCGAGCTGCAACCTCTTTCATTGTTTTTACTGTACTTCCGTTCTTATTCTCTTTCTTTCGTCTGACTTTCCACCTTCTAGGAATTGTTTCATATCACAACAGCGAGGTTATCCTCCTGTTACACCTTCCAAACCTTCTCACTGTCAATTTCCTTCTCAGTACTGAATGACCTCCGAGGTCCTAGCGCTTGGCCTTTGTCCTAAATTCTAAATAGAACACGTTCATCTTCATTTACGGAAATCATATTCTTCAAGATACTGAAAACGTCCCTCAAAATGAACTTCCGATTCCGACAAAGTCGAAATCTGACTCTCAATCCTCCTTTCCTCCCTTCCTCTTCCGCTCTCTCACCTTTTTGGAAAACGGGGTCGTCGCAGAGAAAGGCCAGAAACGACCTCGCCCCCTTCAGGTGCATCTCCAGCTCCGCTCTCTCCTCGGGGCCCAGGCAGTTGGAGGTGTACCTGTCAACGCAGGCCATGCCGCCCTTGAAGGCCCTGCGGGGGAAAGGGAAAGAATGTAATCAGGATTTCAATCCTGGGTGGGCGCCCTCCCTTCACGGAGCGACTTCCTCGGCCTGACTCTGTAGTTGTCCCTCGATTCAGACATTAGATCAGATAAGTGAATTCATTATCTTTATTTAATTATTTCAAATAAAATTGTCTTGAAAGGTATACAAAAGCTTGCTATCTTAAAAGTATTATACCTTATGAACGTAGTACATTGGTAATATTGGTTGGCTAAAGTTCGTTCTGTCGCTCATACCTTTAAAATATGCACATTCCTACGAACATTAACAAATTTTCTGACTGGAACTTGTTGCTTTACTGGTACTATTCTCCTAGAAGCATTCACTCCATATTCCATACTACTTCATTATTTGTGACTAATCCTCGATATTGAATCAAAATGAGGTGATTTGCTCAAATTCAGCATTTTTGTCTCTTTCTTTCAAGACTTAAAAATTGCAGCAACTTTTTACTTCCATCTATCGTCTCTCTCTCTCTCTCTCTCCGTCAAGATAATAAATCAACATGCACCCACATTGATTTGTTAATATCTTGTGAAAGAGAGCGAAACGCCAGAAGGATGTAAAAGGTTGCTTCAGTTCTAAAGTCTTGAAAGAAAGAGATAAAAATGTTGAATTTGAGCAAATCATCTCATTTTGATTCAATACCCAGGAAATGTCACAAATAATGAAGTATAGAATATGGAGTGAAATATATATATATATATATATATATATATTTTTATATATATATATATATATATATGATAATATATATATATATATCTCATTTTGATTCAATACCCAGGAAATGTCACAAATAAGAAGTATATAAATATGGAGTGAATATATATGTGTGTGTGTGTATTTCCATAGTTTTCCCATTTTTTCATGCGCTCCCTAAATTCATAGTTCACTTTCATAAAAGTTATTTGTATCAGCAGTATATTCATAATCCTTAACTACTGCTTTCATAGAGACTAATCTTATCTCTTATCTTATTAGACTTTTCATAGCATTCAATCCTGGCCACTTGCTTGATCTCTTCTGTGATTCTCAATCTCTCAAGAAGTCAAACACATTTCATTACTCCATCTTTTTACCATCCATTTACCAAAACAACCTTACAATTGCTATTACTCGAGTCCTACTTTCTGTTCTTATATTCAGTTCCAGATTTCTAAACCAGTCACTGCATATTCTCTTCATCATCAGAAATCTACACTTAGCCATTTACCAATGTTTAGCACTCCATTCTCTCATCTCCTTTTCTTCCCATATATGTGTGTATATATATATATACACATATTATATATATATATATATATATATATATATATATATATATACGATATATATATAGAGTATATATATATATATATATATATATATATATATATATATATATATATATGCATATTTATTGTGTATGTGTATTGAGACCAATAAAGGAATATGAATGGTTCTCACTTGCACATATTGTTAAGATCAAGTCGGGTATGGGGTAGACCACTCTTGGGCATGAGGGGAGCCACTTGTGCCAGACACACATCCAGATCCTCCTTTTTCGACTTGCATTTCTCGCCCTCACTCTGGCTCCCTGGAAACAAAACAGCGATAGTCATGTTAGGATCGGAACAATGATAATAAAGATATGGCAAAGTTCACGAGAAAAAATTACACTAGTTGCAACATCAAGAGTGAAAATTATGATATCGGTTTTATTGATCATGAATTAATCTTTTTCTCATTATTTGTTGAAGCGTTTCGAACTTTTCAAACTACCATGATCATGTCAAACCTCAGAGTTAATTAAATTATTTAAATATTTCCTTAATTTAAGACGTTTACTTCAAGAAAGTAGGCAAGAACACAGTACTTAGTACAAGTCAAATTACAAAAAAATGGGAAAAAATTTGAAGCCATTATATATTTTAACGGTATCATTTTACATGGGCCTTCTTAACCTATTTTCGATCTGGATTAGTTTACCCTTGTACCAGCGTCTACGGGGTCTCTTAATCCTTCCAAAGGGTCGAAGTTAACGGAGCATCCACAGGAGTCAGACATTCCCTTGCCAAAGTTTGGGTGAAATGCTAAGATTAGCTCTTGGCTTTTAGGCTTTGTTTCTAAAGAGACCTTCCTCCCTTGCAGGGTAGCCGCTGTTTCCAAAGGGGAACACGTAATATCAATAATGTATCTTCGTAATTACAGACACTTTGACCAAAGACGAAGGCTTGCTTTTGTCAGTAATGTTAAGCCTCGGAATTCTTGACTGAATTCCGAGGGGTACAAGAGAATTTATTAGATATATAGTCATTTATAATTATTATTATATATTATTATATATATGTATGTATATATATATATATATATAATATATATATATATATAATATACTAAAACTATATATGTGTATGTATTTATATAGTAATATATTTATATATATAAACATACTTTTAAACCCTGACAACTCTTAGTCTGTAATTGAAAGCCAAAAACATGGCAGTGGCTAAGTAATGCATCGGAACGACAACGAAATATTTCGAAATATTAACCTTCACTAAAGACGAGGAACGAGAAGAAACCATTTATTTTGTCATTTTTAATAAGTGGGATCTCTTCTCTATGTATTTCCCTTGGCGTCTGCTTACTTCTCCATAATGAACACCATGTTCTTTGGACGCTTAAATTTCAAGTCAGTGGCCCCTGTGGGCTTGTTCCATATGGATAGGGTCCTTTTTCTTCTGGATAGTGATAATAGGATTCGCTTGAAGTGACAGACAGAAATTGCTCCCCTTGGGTATAGTTTTAATATGCTCCTTATGCAGCCCAGGAAGTCAGACTTGCAATAACGGTATGTCAAGTGCGCCATTTCAACCCCAAAAGAGGAATAATTCCTAAAATAATAATGAAGATAATGATAATAAGTAAAGAATAATTACTAATGGAAGTATTAGGGTTGGCCGTATATCCAAGATTAAGATGAAGGAGAGAGAGAGAGAGAGAGAGAGAGAGAGAGAGAGAGAGAGAGAGAGAGAGAGGTGCGGTTGGAGCGTTGGGGGGAATTTTAAAAATCATGAACATCTGCATTGGTCCATACATCAATAGAATAAGTTTAGATTAACTGATTTTTCCTTTGGAAGTATAATGATCCACACTAACCTTTTGTGTACAACTGTCATATTTCTCAGTACTGTTCTATAGAATATAGTAGAGAAGTGCTCCACGAGAACTGACATTAAGTAATGAAAATAAAATCCTTTAGAATACCTGAAGTAATTTTCACACTTTAGTTAAGTTAAAATATTTTTCGTCTTCAATGTATAAAAGATGCAAGAAAATGTTAGACATAAAACTGATTAGAAATCATCTTTTATTGTTATTTCAATTGCTTTCAGTGTCAAAATTTTGATAATTAAATTACTTTCTCTCTCTCTCTCTCTCAATGAACAATATCCAATTTCTTGTCCACTCCGCTCCCTTATGCTAGGGTCACACATTCACACGTATCAACGCACACCACGCCCACGCCATGAGGCGGAAAATTGAGGTAGTTGGCAACAGCTTACGTCAGTAAACCGTAAATGTAACGTAAAACATACATAAAATCGTAGACGTACGGTGACGGGTCGTCCGGGCTCTAAGCTCCGTCCACTAGGGCGCCGTAGCCCGCTCCAGTTTTGAAATGTTCAAAAACAAGTTGTGTGTGGTCACGGTCACGCCAAATGTCACCTGACGTAGCTCCAGGCATTGCACGTGGGACCCACGGTGACTACGCATTGTCGCCGTCGTTATTTTCTTTCCGCCGTGAAGGGTAACGCATGGTAACGCTGCAGCGTGGTATAAAAGGTCAGGTTGGCGCTCAATACAACAACAACCACCCTCAGGTCAGTTGTTGTTTCCGTCTCCCGATGAAAATGGTGTCTACATCATGTGCCAATTCAGTAAAATATTTAGGCGAAAGGGGACTGCTGAAGTGTCAAAACTGGAGTGAAACGTCCGATCTTATTCTTTTAATAATGAATGATTGGCTAGATATGAATTCTTCTTGCATGTATGGAGAGTTTGGTAAAATAATTGCTTTTGGTATTGATGTAGAAAAACAAACAGGTAAATTGCTCAAGGTCATCGAGGTAATGAGTATTATGAGAGTTAAAACTCCTAATGCAAATAAATAAATAAATAAATAAATAATATTCATTTCTGGAGAAAGGAATAATTTGTTCATGTAAATCCACCATTGCTTTATTTAATATGTTAAAGCCTCTCATAGTATTAACTACCTGCTGACAAAGAATAAATCTTATTGCCTTGAACATTTCTATTTGTGCATAAGGCAAATGGATGGTCACCATGATCATCCCAAAGCAGTGAATTTTGAATTCAGGCATAAAAAATTGTTGTTAGGGAAGGAAATGAAGGTAATAAGTGAAAAGTTTAATATCGCCTCAGTTGAGAAATCCCTTGAATCTGCCAATGAAATCAATATGTAACAAAAGAAAGGGAGTTAGCATTAGTAAAATGTCTAACTATACAGATGTTTAGAAATTTAGATTTTGACTTAGAAAAAAGATGTTTTTGATGAGGAAGAAGACCTTTTGAGAGCAAACACAGAAATAAAAAAAATATCGAGGGAGTAATTAAGGAGGAGGCACTTAAATACAGGGAGGGATATATTGTCAAAACAATTTAAGTGAAATACCCTGAGTTAGGAAATAAGAATAAATAAATACCATTGAATGATACTTGGATAGACAATGTTAGTAGGGAGGAGTTTGCATCCACCTTCTAGTATCTTTTTTTTCGCAGTTATTACTAATGCAGGAGATCTCTATGTCGTACATTGTTTTAAAAATCTTTGCTTTGAATTGAAAAAGTCTGATATTGAAGCTCCTGCGGATGTTATTGCTTTCTTTTGTAAAGACATCGGTATATTTTCGAATATCTTAATAGGGAGGCACTAAGGAAAAAAAATTAAAGCTGTAACTTGATCAAATATTTTCAAAAGGTAAATGTTTTATTTACATTCTTTTGACACTTGAAAGATCACCGTTTCAAAAACATTCTCTTCCAAAATAAAAAGAGAAAAAAAAAAAACGATTCTTGATGGTGTGTTAGACCTACGTTCTTAATGGTTCTCACCACCACGCTCCCTCAGATGACGTAGGTGCGTAGAAGAGGCTTAAAATTGGGGAGCTGTCTGGCTGACCTGTTCTATCTGGACCGTGGTTTTACGGAACATTTACGGTTTACTGACGTAAGATGTTGCCGCTCATGCGTGGGCGTGCGTGCGTTGATACGTGAATGTGTGACCTTAAGCATTATAGTCCTCTGTCGCGCCGGCAATGGTTGATAGCAAAAGAATAAATGAAAGATTTAATGAATCAACTCATTATCACTTGCCAAAGAATGAATGTACGAACCTCCGATTAAGGATGGCGGGTTTGTGAGGTTTTGGTTTTAATTGCTTTCGGGGATTTTTTTTTTTTTCACTTTAACGAGAATTTGGCATTAAAGTATTGTTTTTTTTATTGACATGGTTATGAAATGTTCGTTGTGGATTAACTGTATCCATATTATAGTATCTTATCTTTGTTGACAATGAGTTCGTGCATATGTGTGCATGTATGTGTATATACACACACACACACAAATATATATATATATATATATATATATATATATATATATATATATATATATATAATAATATATATATACGTATATATGTATGCATGTATGTATGTATGTATATATAATATATATATGTATATATAGGTAAATATACGTATAATGATGAAAGTATAGTTCGCATAACTAAAAATAAAAAAGTTCATTATAGATGTATATGCTACGATAGGAGAGAGAGAGAGAGAGAGAGAGAGAGAGAGAGAGAGAGAGAGAGAGAGAGAGAGGGGTTTTCTTTATTTCTCGCAGCAGTGTAGTAATAATTATATAAGTCATTCCCAGAGAGAAGATACAACTTGTATGGCAGTATCCAAGACAATGCGGATAAAAGAGTTCCTTTTTGGTCTTGCGTAAATCTTGGTGTATTGCTACAGACACTCAAAATCCTACTGTCCTCATCCCGTCACAGAGAATATCAGTTTACATTCAGTTCTATTTCCTCTGAAGACGGGGACAGCACCTTCTTGGAAAGCTTAAGGATTTCCAGCGTCTCTTTAACGACGCATCAAGATTCACACAGGAGCAAAAAGGTCTTATTTTGTCTCCTTCTTTAAGGGACGTGACTGTTCCACTTAGTCCTCATTCAAGATAGTGTTCTCATGATCATACCTCACACAGGAATGAGAGACTGTTGCATAACGATAAATATAAAAATGTAATAATTGGATAATGATCCTGAATAAATAACTCCCTTACCTACTCCTAAACCATCGAAAGGAAAGCGTTTGTAGAAATTTGCGAGTCAAAATAAGTCATATTCTTCGGTTAAAGGATAACAGATGTTTACTTTTCTGAATGAGATGGCATCAGCTTTGTCGTTTTAGCAGACCGTGAAAATTATTCTTCGAAAGTTCTACTTAATCTTCTTTTTATCGTGTTATTAAAAGCCTGTTCTAGTAAATTCATTCATTTTCTAATTTCGGGAATTTTTTTTCAGTTGTTGTTGTTGTTATTATTATTATTATTATTATCATCATTCAGAAGATGAACCCTGTTCATATAGAACAAGCCCTCAGGGCCCATTGACTGACATTTAAGCTTCCAAAAAATATGGTGTTTCCCCGAAGGAAGTAACAAAAGGCAATGGGAAGTACACACAAAAGAGATTAGTTATTAGAAAAAAACAGTAGTTGCAGTATGAATATCGATATCTATATGTAAACTAGTTTTTAATGGGACAAATTACCAATTGTTTTATATACTGCATATATAATTTTCCAACTCAGTAATAATATCTCGTAATATTATCTCATTCCAACGACTTTCACCATAAAATAATGATGTACCTAGACAGGGAAAATCTTTGTGCTAGCAAGGTGTATA
>NC_087202.1:139004692-139047192 GCF_015104395.2 Macrobrachium nipponense | reverse complement strand
TATCATAGGGCTCCGTGTCATTTAAAAGTTCAGGAACTTTAGTGATGTAAGTCGCCTTATCTAATAGAACTATTTTTCCTTCTTTGTCCGATTTTCTTAATCTGACTAATGCATTTGGAATCTATTCGAGAGCGAATTTTTTGTTGTTGTTTTGCTCCAAGACATTAACCAAAATACCTTTGACACATCCGTCTTTTTTGTCATAGTTGTTTTTTGCAAAATGTGTATCAAAAGCAACTAAGAAATTAAGGTTACTCTCGGGACCTGGTTTTAGAGCGAATGAAATGCCAAGATTTATTAAGACCGTCAGTTCTTCTGCGGTGAGGGGATGGTTAGAGAGGTTCAGCACATCATTGGTAAGCCAAGATTATTCCATACGCTGTTCCTTATTAGTATTCGTAATTTGTTGCGTAGATTTCTGGAGTGGGATTCACCGTTTTCAATAGCACCTGATAGCACAAAATAGGAAAGATATCTGTACATACCATCATTACCTTTGTGGCATTTGCTTATATATATATATATATATATATATATATATATATATATATATATATATATATTATATATATATTATATATCTATATATATATATTATATCTATATATATATATTATATATCTATATATATATATATATATATATATATATATATATATATATATATATATATATATATATATATATATATATATAATATATATATATAATCATACCAGGTCAAAATGACACTCGTTTAAACAATTGGAGAGAACTCCTATCTTGGAAACGTGATCTACCTTTCATGGTTCCATTTGAGTGTCACCGTCTGAAGCTAGCTGAAAATCAAATATCAAACTCTAGGCTAATTCAAATTCCCGATCTACAAAACTATAACCTTTATTTTCCCATTTGGCTAACATAGAGATATAAGGAAAATAAGTATTAAATAAAGTCCCAAAGAAAACTCATCTAAACACTGTTACTCTTTCAACAAAACATCTTGTATATAAGTTTCTCTTTTCCCCCATATGTCCGACTACTACTTAAGTCCTTAACAATACTTGTCATAATTAAGTCAAGAGAATTTAGTATTAAGTGGCGACGTCAGAATCCATCTGAAATAAAGAGACCATAATTATCAGTCAATAAACATCAAAGTTCTTCAATAAAATGTGTGTCGCACCTCACTACCCTTCTTTAAAAGCTGAACTTTTGTGTTAACTTTTCCAAAATTTTCTACTTTACCTGACAGCAGACCTCCAACGCCTCTTCTGTGGCGTGTTCCACACACGATCAAATAAATAAATAAACTTTTCCCGCTACAAAATGTATAAGGGAAAAAAATTCAACTCTTTCCCATTACAAAACGTAGTATGTATCATCACGCAAATTGCTGCCGCAACATATCAGTATCACACCCCGAATTGACCCCTTAAAATTCCTCACCATGGAATGTCACCATCAACACTCCTGAAAGCAGTGCAAACCTATGAGTAATCAACCCCAAAAGAAAATATCAACAATTGATCTCATCCGAGACACCACAGCATTGTCGGCACCAAACCACCTGTTTATTCAACATGTGCTCAAATCGCACTATGGACTTGTCTAGTCAGACTCGTAAACCCAGAAATCATCATTCCTCCAAAGGGCCCAAAAATCATCCATTAAATCCTCGCTGGGAATCCTCAATAAATCCTCAAAAAATTTTCATTGATACTAAAGAACCACATTAAACCTCAAAATTATCCTCAGGACATCCTCATTGTCACCACAAGGGTACCCAAAAACTGTCCTCGAAAATCCTCCATTAAAGAAAACCGCCACATGTATCTAACACCCAAGTAATCACCTCATGGGGATATAAACCACAGAAAACCACAATCCAGAAATTATCCATAACAATTATATACCGCCAAATATAACCACTGGTGAATATAATCTCATAAAATACAACACCTTACCAGGACCCCGTAAAGCCACAATGCACTAGAGCCACCACCCAAGAGCCAAAATACCACAAAGAACTGCAATCACCACCTGGTATCACCAAATCACAAAAATCACCACTAGGTATCATCACCACCAAAAGTCATCACCAGGCAAACCCTTTAAAATATTTCTCAACTCTACGGTAGTTTCCCATATTTCTTTTAACCCCGTTTATGCATTATGAAAATAATTACCTCAGTTTTTTACGCCAAATCGCCGCAGTTTGCGCATAGTAAGAAAATAGTAAAAGAATGAAGGAAAAAAAATGTTACATCAAACTGCTTAATCACATTTTGTCATCCATTTGCAAAGTCTGGGAAAAATGCAACTGTGCGATGTTCTCTTCTTATTTCTACCTATCTTTTTCAATTTAGATATGCGAGTTACTTTCGACCGACCTGTCTTTTCATCTAAGTCTACAAATCTGTTTCCTGTCCTTTCTCCAATAACTCTAAAAGGACCCTCAAACTTTGGACCTAACATGTAATTTAGTACATTTCTCACATTGGATTTTAGGAATACATTGTCTCCCACAGCAATTTTAACATCTAATGATTTCTCGTTGCTTCCTTCCACCATTTCTCGGGTCGTAGCCTCGAGATTACGGCTGTTGAAATTACTGCTTCAATTGTATCTTCTCCATGATGAGGTATAGTTAGCAAATCAATGTGCCTCATGATTGGCAACCAAACCATGCTTCAAATGGAGACATTTTAATGGAATCACTGACCATAGTATTAATGTTATGCCTAACTATATCTGTATATCTATCCCAGTTTCTATCGTTTCCTCCTAAGTCTTCCTGAGAGCTTCGAGCACTTTCCTGTTTGGTCGTTCACATAACCCATTAGCTTCAGGTCTGTATGGAATAATTGTTACTTTCTGTATCCCCATGACCTCTGCCAAACACTCTAAAGTCTTGTTTACAAATTCTCTGCTATTGTTGGTCAACAAAACCTCGTGTGAGCCACATCTGCAGATCACACCATTGAAAAATGTTATAGCTACTTCTTCGGCTGTTTTATGCTTAAGTGGAAAAATTTCTACTATCCTCGTTAGTTCATCTATTATTACCAACAGGTACTTATTCGCATACCTAGATTCCCAAAAATTTCCTTGGATATCCATATGCATTCTCTGAAAAGGTCTACTTGGTATCGGATATGACCCTAATTTGCAAGAAGTTACCCTTGCGGGGTTGCAAACATTGCACACTGTACAGTTTTTCATAAAATTTTCCACATCTTTCCACATATTTTTCCAAATATACTTATTACGCATCTCATTATATGTTTTTTCTATCCCCAAATGTGGACTACTGAACCTGCATGTACTACTATATCCAAAACTACTGAAATTAAGACTCAGAATAACAATCTGTGTCGTGTCTCATTTACTTTCACTAGTCCTTAATTTATATTTAATTTTCCTGACCAACAGATTACCTTCTAATTTTAAACCTGAAAAAGGTAACTTATAACCTTTCCTAACTGATTCCCCTCTGAGGATTGCTTTTACGTCTGCCAAAACTTCATCCTCATCTTGCCTTAGCTCTATGAGACTTATATCCCATTTTAAAGAATCACTAGTAACTAGCGCAACTTGAAATCCTTACGTATCATAAAAACTTCTAATGAAACTAATAAGTTTCTTGTTGATTTCATTAACAATGCTGCTGATAAAGCAATACCAAACTCAAAACCCCATCAAACAAAGCACAAAGTTCCATGGTGGTCCGATGAGCTAAAAGGATTAATGAATATAAAACACTCAATAGGTAGACGATTGGATAATTTGAATAGAAAGTTCAGTAAAATAAATAAAACATTACCAATATTAGAAGGTACTTTACAAAAAATGACTACATTGTTACTAGAAATTGAGGTATTAAAGCCTATATACAACAAAATATCTGCAAAATTTCGAAAGGAAGTAATTCAAGGAAGAATAATTTCATGGAGGAAATATGTATCAGATCTCTAGAGCTAATAGTACTCCCATACAAAAAATATGGGAAAATTCAGGATAATAAATGGTACTCATGTGAAACCTCCCAGACATGCTATATTAAAAGATGGAAAAAGAATACTTGATACAAAAAAAATAAGTAATATAATAGGAGAAAACCTAGCAAATGTAAGTAGTGATAGAAATTTAGATGACCTCTCCTGCACAAAGAAAAGTAATATAGAACTAATAACACTAAATTTTTAAACAATAGAAGACATATATTGTAATAAAAAATTTAATATGGAAGAGTTGGAATATGATCTCACGGACAGCAATAAATCTGCTCCTGGAGGTGACTAAATTTGTTTTGAGAGGATCTGCCACTTAGCACCTTTGGCAAAGTCATACTTATTACAATTTTAGAATCATGTATGGCTTAGAAACTTATTTCCGGATGAATGGTGTAAAGCAATAATAATTCCTATCCCCAAACCTGGAAAAGATCCAAGTAATGCAAATAACTACAGACCAATTTCTCTAACAAGTTGCTTATGCAAATTACTAGAAAAAATGGTAAATGCTCGATTAACATGGCACATTCGAGAAAATAAAATTTTGACTCCCACTCAATTCGGGTCGTAATGTAACAGGTCTACATAAGGTTCTCTTTCTATCCTAGGAAACCATATCCGCAGAGGATTTGAACAAAAACAAATAACTGTAGCAGTCTTTTTTGACAATGAAAAAGCTTATGATACTACATGGAGGTACCCTATATTAAAATCTTTACAAAATAACAACATCTGTGGACATTTACCTAGGTTCATCCAAAACTTTTTAACAAATCGTAGTTTTCAAGTGACAATTGATGATGTACGTATTGTCCAGAACATTTTCTCTTGAAAATGGTGTTCCAGAGGGAAGTGTCCTTAGTGGCACACTGTTTACCCTAGCAATTAATGATATTAATAAAAATCTACCTACTGGAATTAAAAGCAACCTATACATGGATGATTTTGCCATGTGTTATTCAGCCTGTCGTATTAAACATGCAGAGCGCATCATTAATAAAAGTATAATAAAAATAAATAAATGGACCTCATCTGTAGGATTTAAATTATCCATACATAAGACTCAAGCAGTCGTGTTTTATAAAATAAAAGGTGGATGAATGGTGAAGTAATAGATTGAAAAATCAGAAATCATAGTTTACCAATTAGACAAACTGCAAAATTTTTAGGTTTAGTTTTGATACTCACTTAAACTGGAAACCTCACATAACATACTTGAAATCAAAATGTAAAAGAGCATTAAATCTCATTCGAAAATTAATTAACACTACTTTGGAAGCAGATAGACAAACCCTTACATTACCATATATACATAATATATGATACCTATATATTATATATACATATATCGAGCTACAATGTCCTTTAATATCTAATTCGCTCTACCTCGGAATTAATATATTTTCATATATGCTTAACCGAAGGGGAATTTTTTCTCGATAATAGACTTGCCTGGACCGGGGCGCGAACCAACGGAGCCCTTCAAACCCAGGAACGTCAGTGAAGCTTTACCTACTACACCACCACAGGAGGCTAAAAGTTCATGTCGCCTCTCACACTCAAATACCTTTCGCGCGCAGGTAATTCGTTGGTTTGGAGACAACATCAACCCACCTCGACTCCGGTAGCGTTTGTAGTGCTTTTGACAGTACGTAGCCAATCTATAAGTCATATCACATTTCCGTGATTCATATACATATATCGAGCTACAATGTCCTTTAATATCTAATTCGTTCTACCTCGGAATTAATATATTTTCATATATGCTTAACCGAAGGGGAATTTTTTCTCGATAATAGACTTGCTGGACCGGGGCGCGAACCCACGGAGCCTTTCAAACCCAGGAACGTCAGTGAAGCTTTACCTACTACACCACCACAAGAGGCTAAAAGTTCATGTCGCCTCTCACCCTCAAATACCGCGAAAGGTATATATATATATATATATATATATATATATATATATATATATATATATATATATATATATATATATATATATATATATATATATATATATATATATATATATATATATGTATATACATATTATATATATACTATATAAACTAATTCATGTCCACTTCTCAAGACCGTTGTCTCAAAGGAAAATGAATGACTCCAAAATATTCAAAACGACTTGATTTACCGAAAAACTCCCAGGGATACTTAGGATATATTTTCCTCTTAGGCAATTATTCCTGTGGGAGTTTTATAAGTATCGGTACAGGGACTTCATAAAATAATAGAATGCAATATAGGAAACAAAAATCAAAACAAGAGGGAGAAAATATTTGGAAAGACTCCGAACGAAAATCATAATAAAGAGAGATGGAACGAAAAACTCATCTGAATACAGGGCCACCTCCAGGTCTTGACGAGAGAGAGAGAGAGAGAGAGAGAGAGAGAGAGAGAGAGAGAGAGAGAGAGGGGAGAGATTGGACTTATTTCAGTCTGTTTTATACTTGCAAACTGTCTTCCCAGCAGAAGCGAAATAAAACTGATTATGCCATTACTTATAAGGAAGTGATTAAATGATATTGCAAGGGTACTTTTTATATTCACTGTTTCATTGCCCTTTGATTCAATATTTAAAAACCTTTATCCTGTTAAACTTCACTTGCAAATCGCTCAAAGATATATTTCGAATACAGAATTTCCAAAAGTGAATATTTGCAACTTTATTTTAGGTTCATTTTTCCGCAGTTCCAGAGTAATTCGTTTCAGTTCGGATTTATGTGAAGATCAGATCCTATTCATGGGGATATTAAGTTTGGATTCATAGGCATAAATCCCAGGGCTGTAGTTCCATTGAGGATGCAGATTACGGCTCTGACGGCCGCGTCGAGTTTTAAGAAGGCATTTAAATCGTATTACAACCGAAGCTAATGAAGGCACATCGTCCTCAGTATGTTAATGACCACATGATGTCATCAAATTGGGATTGCGTGAAGCATCTTCATATAAAGGAAGCTATGAATTTAGATAACTTGGGAGGCCATGGAAAATCTGAATGGTGACAATTTTTTTTTTTTTTTTTTTTTCTATCACAGTCCTCCAATTCGACTGGGTGGTATCTATTGTGTGGTGTTCCGGGTTGCATCCTGCCTCCTTAGGAGTCCATCACTTTTCTTACTATGTGCGCCGTTTCTAGGATCACTCTTTTCTGGATGAGTCCTGGAGCTACTTCAGCCTCTAGTTTTTCTAGATTCCTTTTCAGGGATCTTGGGATCGTGGCCTAGTGTTCCTATGATTATGGGTACAATTTCCACTGGCATATCCCACATCCTTCTTATTTCTATTTTCAGGTCTTGATACTTATCCATTTTTTCCCTCTCTTTCTCTTCAACTCTGGTGTCCCATGGTATTGCGACATCAATGAGTGATACTTTCTTCTTGATTTTGTCAATCAACGTCACGTCTGGCCTGTCTATTTGCATGTATCACCCTATCTGTTCTGATACCATAGTCCCAGAGGATCTTTGCCTGATCGTTTTCTATCACTCCTTCAGGTTGGTGCTCGTACCACTTATTACTGCATGGTAGCTGATGTTTTTTGCAAAGGCGCCAGTGGAGGGCTTTTGCCACTGAATAATGCCTCTTTTTGTACTGGTTCTGTGCAAGCGCCGGACATTTGCTTGATATGTGGTTTATGGTTTATTTTTCGTATTGCACTTCCTACTTATGGGAGAGATGTTATTTCCATCTATCGTTCTTTCAACATATCTGGTTCTTAGGGCCTGATCTTGTGCCGCTGTTATCATTCCTTCAGTTTCCTTCTTGAGCTCTCCCCTCTGTAGCCATTGCCATGTGTCATTGCTGGCTAGTTCTTTAGTCTGTCTCATGTATTGTCCGTGCATTGGTTTGTTGTGCCATTCCTCTGTTCTGTTTGTCATTCTCCTGTCTCTGTATATTTGTGGGTCTTCATCTACTTTTATCAGTCCTTCTTCCCATGCACTCTTTAGCCATTCGTCTTCACTGGTTTTCAGATATTGCCCCAGTGCTCTATTCTCGATATTGACGCAGTCCTCTATACTTAGTAGTCCTCTCCCTCCTTCCTTTCGTGTTATGTACAGTCTGTCTGTATTTGCTCTTGGGTGCAGTGCTTTGTGTATTGTCATATGTTTCCTAGTTTTCTGGTCTATGTTGCAGAGTTCTGCCTTCGTCCATTCCACTATTCCTGCGCTGTATCTGATTACTGGCACTGCCCATGTCTTTATGGTTTTTATCATATTTCCGACGTTGAGGTTTGACTTGAGTATCGCCTTGAGTCTCTGTATATATTCTTTCCTGATCGTGTCCTTCATCTCTTGGTGTTTTATATCCCCTCCTTCCATTATTCCCAGGTATTTGTATCCCATCTCATCTATGTGTTTGATGTTGCTCCCCTCTGGTAGCTTTATCCCTTCAATTCCTTGTTACTTTGCCCTTTTGTATGTTGACTAAGGCACATATTTGTATTCCAAACTCCATCCTGATGTCCCCAGATACAATCCTTACAGTCTGGATTAGGGTATCTATTTCCTTGATGCTCTTACCATACAGCTTGATATCGTCCATGAACATCAGATGGTTAATTCTGTTGCCTCTTTTTTGAGTTGGTACCCAGCATCCATCTTCTGCAGTCTTATTCTAGAGCTTGTAAGTATTGCATTCCAGTTGCACATTGTGTTGTTGAGGAAGCTGATGGTGTTATCCTCTGCCCCATATATTTTCAGGCATTCTATTAGCCACGTGTGTGGTATTAGTCAATCCATGCCATGCATAGGTTGGTTTTTCTTCTCCTACTGTTCTTCATTACCATTTTGTCTATCAGGAGCTGGTCTTTTGTGCCCCTACACTTCCTTCTGTAGCCTTTCTGTTGGTGGGGGATGGTGTTTGGATCTTATGTGCTTTGGCCTTAAGTTCTGTGTTGTTTAGTCCCCTCTCTTGTACTTTGTATTTTTCGTTGAGTTCCTCCCTTGTTTTCTTGCTTCTTAGCCTTTTTTCTACCATCTCTTTCAGTTTACTCAAGTCAGATCTCATCACCATGATTTGCTCTTCGAGGCACCCTTTTCCAAGGAGGTTGCTGTTGTGTTGGTGGTGTTGGTGTTCATATCCCCCATCAGTTCAGCTACTAATCTTGCTCCTGCATATGCCAAGTTATTTGTTTCTTTGATACTGGTGGTGTGTATTTTTCCCATTATTTCATTGACCTCACTTGTTTTCTCCCTTAATTTCTTGATGTTGTAGGCTTTCATGGAGGGGATCTGTGTTCTCTCTGTATCTAGTTCCATCCATTGTTTAATCTTTTCTACCCATTCCGTCCTCTCTGTTACTTTGTCGGTGTTTCTTCATGTGTCGTTGTTTGATACCTCATCATCCCTGTCGTCTTCTGTGGCATCGTCTCTCGGTTCGTCTTCTTGTAATTCGTTGTTGTGGGTCATTTCCCTTTCCAGTTCCTCTCTTTCTGCTGGGGAGAACCAGTTCTTTTTCTTTATGTTCCTTACTTGGTCTGCCAGCCTCTGCTCTGTTTGGGGGGTGTTATTCCTCTCATTCCAGATGTTGACCAACCTTCTTTTATATCCTCTCTCTGTCGGGTTGCTTCTGATGTTGCATCTCCATACTTCCTTATTTTCTTCTCTTGTCCATTTCTTCCTCTGGTTTGCTTCTGTAACTCCAATCTCAGGCTGTTGGTTACTGTCGTTGTGGTGGTCAGTTGCTGGATGACGACCTCCAAGTACCTGACCGTCTTCCCCTTCAATTGAGCTGAATACCTGGCTGCCGGACGAAGCTCCTCTGTTGCCAGAGGTTCCATTTACGTTGTTGTCGTTTAATCCTTCATTTCTTTCCACCTTTGCTGAGTTTTGCTATTTAACCCATAGCTGGACCCTACCCCATCAGGATAGGTACTCATTTATAGCTGAGTAGACTGAGGAAGATCCTTTCCCAAGGATTATTATTATTATTATTATTATTTTCATTATTATTATTATTATTATTATTTTGGAAGGAGACCCTCTTTCAAACAAGTCTTATTGCTGCATCAGCTGCATTCAACTTGTAAATAGTCTTCTCTATTTTTCTAATAATAGCTTTCTCTCTGCTACTACAACTGGCGAGTATTGCGCCGATATTACTCATCAGGATTGATTGATTGATTGATACTATATTAATCTAGCATCGCGACAACTAGGTCACTGATGCCGAACTATATATAAAGACCCTGTAAATTTCAATAATAACAATTAAACGGAAAATTTAAACAAAAACATATATACACACACACACAAACACATATATACATACCATTATACACACATATATATATACATATATATACATATACATACACATATACATACATATACATATATACACACACACATACACATATACATACATATACATATATGCACACACA
The DNA here is from genome assembly GCF_015104395.2 of Macrobrachium nipponense. NCBI lineage: Eukaryota > Metazoa > Arthropoda > Malacostraca > Decapoda > Palaemonidae > Macrobrachium > Macrobrachium nipponense. The sequence continues at coordinate 139,036,795 of NC_087202.1, read as the reverse complement.
CATACATACATACATACATATGGCAAAAGATACTGGTAATTATTAAAAAAAAAATAAATAAATAAATAAATAAATAAATAAATATATAAATAAATAAATAAAAGCAAGGCGCACACAAGCATCACAGTTTATCTAAAATACCAGTGTTAAAAAGAAATCCAAACAAGCCAGTCATGTTAAAAATCCCATTTGCTCCTAAAATTTTTGACAACTTAAAAACATTATTCTCCTTCCCATAGTATAGATATTGATTGCGCTGTTCCACCAAACTGGGTCACTCAACCAGCAAATGCATAACAGTCAGTGGAACCAAGCAATCCTCACAGTATGGTTCGTGATCACGACTCATCAAGTAGGAATGTGTCAGCCTAGTATGTCGAATACGCAGGCGGCACAGAGCCGTTTCAAACCTTCTGGGCATAAAATTGTACAGCCAAGGATTGATTGCAGGTGCAATAGTTCTCATTTTTACATTAGTAGTTAAATTTGACCAAATATTTTGCCAAAGTACTCTATGCATCTCTCTAATTGGAGTATATAAATCTCTGCACGGCAGCTTAAATGATCTGGGCTCAATACGAGAAACAGCCTCTTTGGCAATTGCATCAGCGCGTTCATTTCCAGATATTCCAACGTGTGCTGGAACCCAACAAAATTCAATATTAAAACCCCTCCGCTTAGCTAAAAATAACCAATCTAGAATATTTAAAACTACTGGATGTTTGGAATAAAAATCTTTCAGTGACTCTAGAGCGCTTCTAGAGTCACAGTACACAATAAAATTCTTATCACTACTTTTTAAAACTTCTTTGACAGTATTTAGAATTCCATATAATTCTGCAGTAAATGCAGATGCATTACTTGAAAGCCTTCCACTACGCTCAAAGGACGGAAAAACTATGCCAAAACCAGCGCCTGCACTGGTTTTGGATCCATCGGTAAAGACTGGGATAAAATTAACATTTTGTGACATATGATCTAAAAAGGTATAACATAATATTTTATCAGAGACATTCTTCTTTGGTTGATTAAAGTAGTTACAAAACTCTACTGCTGAGAATTTCCAAGGGGGAGATACAGATGCCTTCACCGGTAGTACACATTTGTCTGGAATGTTCAAGTCTTGGAGGGTTGATTTCAGTCTGAAGGCATATGGACGTGGCATCTTTGGATGACTTTCATAAAAGCTATCAAATCTTCCATTTCTTAGTGACTGGCATTCTAGGGATCCAGGAAGCCTTTGGAACCTGAACCAGCTTCGAGCCAGAAGAGCCTGGTAATGTAAGGCTAGGGGCATTTCCCCAGCATCCACTAACATACTTTCTATAGGGGAAGTCCTAAAAGCTCCAGTAGCAATCCTAATTCCAGTATGGTGAATGGAGTCTAAAATCTTAAGGCGACTTGGGGTAGCCGAGGTGTAAACTTCACATCCATATGTTAATTTTGATAAAACCAAAGCTTTATACAATCTCAATAACTGGAGTCTATCTGCTCCCCAAGATGTACTTGACAAACTTTCAAGATATCCAAGGATTTTCTGCACTTAGCCCTGAGATTTAGGATATGGGGAAGCCATGTCAACCGAGTATCAAAATCATTCCTAAAAAACCTGTTTCGTAACACAAGATATTCTCTGGCCATTTACATATAAATCTGGATCTGCATGTATCCCTCTAATTCTACAGAAATGCATGGCTACAGTCTTTGATGAAGAAAATCTGAAACCTATGCACTTTCAAGCCCATTTCACTATTCTGATTTTATTACTATTTGTAGATGAACGTTCTGCTTTACTGATATACGTGCAGCTGCAAAAGATAAAGAAAAGTCATCCACAAAGAGTGTGTGCATAACATCAGCAGGTATTTGCTTTACTATGTCATTAATTGCTAGAGCAAAAAGTGTTACACTTAACACACTGCCCTGAGGAACACCTTCTTCTTGTTTACAGACTTCAGACAGAGCTGCTCCTACTTGTACTTGAAAATAACGATTTTTTAAGAACAGCTTAATAAAAATAGCTAATTCTCCTCTTAAACCATATTCATGGACTACTTTCAATATTCCATACCGCCACGTAGTATCATACGCTTTTTCCAAGTCGAAGAACACCGTGATAAAGTGGTGCTTAGAGGCAAAGGCTTCACATATTGCAGACTCCATTCTAACTAAGATATCAACAGTGGATCGCATACTGCGGAAACCACATTGGGCCGGAGAGAAAAAGTTTCCTCGCTCTAAATACCACACTAAACGAGCATTCACCATTTTCTCCATTAGTTTACACAAACAAGATGTTAGGGCAATTGGACGATAATTTCCTACGAAAGAACTATCCTTTCCAGGCTTGACAAAAGGAAGTACTCTTACTAGTTCCCACATAAAGGGTAGTAATGCTCTTTATAAATTCTGTTTATTATACTGAGGATAAATCTTTTAGTATTCTGAGCAGCATGCTTGATCATAGAATATGAAATTTCATCAGGACCAGGAGCAGATTCTTTACACTTTGAGAGAGCCAATTCAAATTCTCTCATAGTAAATGGAATATTATAAGACTCCTCTTTATTTGTTGTGAAATCAAGATAATACTGTTCCATTTGTTTTCTGCTGTTTGCATATGGTTTCTCATGATCTTTTTTAGATATTTTAGCAAAATGTAGGGCAAACTCATTTGACACTACTTTTGGATCTCCTACATTTATGCCATTTATTTTTAATACAGGTGGTTGGCTAGGTACAAACTTTCCTGCTATTTTCCTTATCTTCTTCCACACTAATGTGATGGTACTCATCAGGAGGAGTCAATTTCAGGGATAATGGCTCCAAATTTATTTATTTGTCACAGTAAATGAACAAATAAATCAAAATATAAGTCGATCTAGTGCCCAACGTTTCTCTCGGTATCATTCGAGCATGATCATGGCAGTGGGTCGGAGCAGACTGTAGTGGCAGGTCAGCAGGGGGTCAACCACTAGCTGCATTTTCATTGGCTGGTGACGCAATGTGCTCCTGCTATTGACTGAAGGAAGTTTTCTTAAGACACTTCTCGTCGTTGAAGGTCGCGCTGTTGCAGCCTAGCAGACCGTCAAGGCTGGGGCAGGGCTTCCTTGGGCGTTGTGTCACGACGGCTCGCGCTGTCATTGGCTGCTGGGCTGCTAGTATCATCCTGGTATTCACTTTGATTGGGGGTCTTGTCACTTGGTCTGGTATTACTTGTACTATTATTCATACACATAGGTCTCCTTAAGTTGGTGGGGAGGAAGAGCACTTCCTGCATCGAATCCAATGAGGGCTTCTCTTGCTGTATGAGGAGTGCCTCGAGCAGTCGCAAGCATCGCTGGTCAGGAACCCTCCCTATTATCTTGATATTCTTGATAATACCATCGCTTTAATTGCTCCTTCTTGTGCGTGGCAGGAAATCCTCTTGGACAGTTTCATAGGAATCATATCAACGTAAGAACCGGGACATCCACGGACGGGGCATAAGAATTGGTAGACTACATTCGACTGTTTCAAGAGGTCTCTTGCTGGGGGGGGGTCGGGTTGTTCTTCATAAGATAAAGGGTGCGTCGATTTTGGTAATAAATTACAAGTTCGAGGTCACATTCTTATCAAAGAGAATGTGACCCCTACCGAAGCCGAGAAAGAACTCGACACTTATTGGCTGGCATATTGGTGGTGCAGAAAGGTTACAGGTATAAAAAAAATTAACAAAGAATGGATGAGGTTGATTGAGTCTGGAGGACAAAATTATGACAATTGTAAAGTTTTTTTATTTATTTTTTTTTATTCTCATCTTGCGTTTGGGACTTGTATTATATCTCATTTAAGCAGAGCTGTCAGGCATTCAGCGCATCACTCTTTCTATTCTTTTTCTGACTCATTTAGTTTGGTTCACACATTTTCTTATAAATTTCATTTCTGACATTGATATCCAGTAAGTGTACTACATAATGTTCGATGTAGGTGAAAGTGAACTGTCTTTTGATTAAATACTCTGTAAAGCTAAAGTAGTGGCTAACCTAGCCACTTGTGGGAGGAGGGTAAGCCAGCCCAACTCAGTGCAGGTCCCAAGCCCGGATGAATAGGGAGGGTTGGAGTCAGGAAGGGCATGCGTCTGTAAAATCTCCTGCCAGAACTTTTATGAAATGAGTCTTACAAGGATACATCGCCCCAACTCTGTGGACATACAAGGGCTACCGCATCGTGAAAGAGTGCAGCCAAAGTACCTAGCTCGAGAACTAAGAGTAGGAACATAAAAGGGTGGTACAATGACAGGAAGAGGGCGGGCAATAGCTGACCGTCTGAAAAGAAGACGAGTAAATATTCTCTGTGTACAGGAGACAAGATGGAAAGGTAACAAAGCAAGGGAACTGGGGGAGGGGTATAAGCTAATCTATAGCTGAACAAATGAAGAAGGCAGGAATGATGTTGGAATAATTCTGGCAAGTGCAATGAAGAATGAAATCTCTGAAGTAAATAGAAGAAATGATAGGATTATCTAGGTCAGGCAGATGGCTGAAAATTGCACGGTTAATATCTTTTGTGCATATGCACCCCAGATAGGATGCTCAGGTGAAGAGAACAATCGCTTTTGGTCAGACTTAGAGGAGGAAATGGAAAAGGTACCAGCAGATGAAAGATGCCTTGTCAGCGGAGATCTGAATGGGCACATTGGCCAGAATAACCATGTGATCAGCTGTATACATGGTGGGTATGGCTATGATTAAAGAAATGCAGAGGGTAAGAGAATTGTTGATTTTGCTGTGTCCAAGGATATGGTACTGGTAAACACTTTTTTTTTTTTTTTTCATCTAGCGGCAAGAACATCTAGTTACGTACAAAACAAGCGGAAGGTCCAGCCAGATAGGTTATTTGATGTATCAGAGGAAAGATTTATGTGAGGTAAAAGATTGTAATGTCATACCAGGAGACTATGTGATGAGTGCACAACGTCGTTTGGTAGTGATGGACTTGGTTATGGAAATTGAACAAGGAAGAAAAAATGCAGGGGCCAAAAAGGCTTAAAATGTTTAAGCTGAAAGAGATTGAACTTTGTAGGCAGTTTAAAGAAAAAGTTTTAGAAGAAATAACACATGAAATTGAAGAATTTGATGAATGGTGGGACAGAACGATGGAAATAATGCTGAGGGTTGCTGGAGAAATATTGGGTGAGAGTAGTGGTAAGATGTTTGAAAATAAGGAAACGTGGTGGTTCAATGAAGAAGCGAAGGATGCAACAAAGTAAAAGAGAAAAGCAAAGAAAAGGTGGGATGGGACCCAAATGGAAGAGGACTGGATGGCCTATAAGGAAGCAAATAAATTAGCAAAGAAAACTGTAGCAATTGCTAAGGATAAAGCATATGATCAGCTTTACAAAGAGCTAGATACCAAGGAAGGGCAAGGAAAGATCTTTAAACTAGCACACATGAGAAATAAGAATACCAAGGGTATAACAAACATAAGACAAATTAAGGATAAGGATGGAAGCGTACTGAGAAATGAGAGAGACATAATAAGGAGATGGGAAGAATATTTTGAGTCCTTATTGAATGGATAAAATGAAAGATTTCTAAGAGGAGATGGACACACAAATTGTGGACCAGTCACAGAGATAACAAAAGCTGAGTTTGGAGTGGCACTGGGAAAGATGAAAAATAGTGAAGCGGTGGGACTGGATGGCGTACCTGCAGAAGCCTGGAGGGCTCTTGATGAGGAAGGAATTAACAAATTGTGGCAGTTAATGAAAAAGATTATGGAAAGTGAGACGATACCTGAAAAATGGAGAGAAAGTATATCATCCCCAATATTCAAAGAGAAAGGGGACATTCAGTGTTGTGAAAATTACTGAAGAATCAAGCTCATGTCACATAAACTAAAGGTATTTGAAAGAATTATGGATGAAAGATTACGGCAACAAGTTTTCATCGGATTCATGAAGGGGCTCAGTTCTGTGGATGGTATTTTCGCTCTGACAAATCATGGTAAAGTACAGAGAGAAGCAAACGACCTTACATATGGCCTTTATAGACCTTGAGAAGGCATAATTATTATGACAGAGTACCACGGCAGGAAATATGGAGATGTCTCAGGGAGAGAGGAGTGATGGAGATGTGTCAGAATGATCAGGGAGATGTATAGAAATGTACAGACCAGCATCAGATCTACAGTTGGAAGAAAAGAAAATTTCCAAGTTGGAGTCGGGCTACATCAGGGCTCCGCTCTGAGCCCACTTCTGTTTAGCATCGTCTTGGATGTGTCAGGTAAGAACTGGAGGGGAAACTTGAAAGATGGAGATATGCCTTGGAGAGTAGAGGTTTAAGGATAAGCAGGAAAAAGACAGAATATACGACAACCGAAATGGATGGCAACCAGCAAACCACAATCAAATTAGGTGGAGGAAACATCAAAAGGGTCCATAAATTCAAGTACCTTGGCTCAGTGATTGACAATGAGGGGAACATGGAAGAGGAAATTAACAACCGGATTCAGTGTGGTTGGAACAACTGGAGGAAGGTGTCTGGTGTCATATATGATAAGAAAGTCCCAATAAGATTAAGGGGCAGAGTGCACAAGGCAGTGGTCAGACAAGCAATGACATATCGATTGGAAGCAACACCACTAAGGAAAACAGGCAGAAAGTTGGACATAACCGAGATGAGGATGCTTAGATTGATGAGCGTAGTAACCAAAAAGGACAGGCTAGAAATGAACATATTAGGGGTACAGTAAAGGTCACTGAAACATCAAAGAAAGTGCAAGGGGCAAGGTTAAGATGGTATGGTCAGCTGATGAGAAGAGAAGAGCAACACATGGCAAGAGAAGTGATGGACGTAGAGGTGGATGGAACACGAAGGAGAGGATTGATTGATTGATTGATTGTGAGTTATCTGGCGTCACAACTACCAGGGTCACCGACGCCGAATACTAAATGTGATCTTTTAACTTTTATAATATATTATACAACATTCAAAATAACTTTATCTTTATGAGAGATATATAAATTTGATTTAAAAAAATAAATTAAATTTCTGATAAAAATATAAATAATATTCCGATAAAAAGAATTGTGATTTATCACATAACAGTAAAACTATTAAAAAAGAAAAAAAAATGTATATACTAAGACAGCACAGCTGTCAGATATATTTGAGAAGACCAGCTTCTTTGATAAAAGAGATAATGTTATTAATACATGCGCTTTCTCCCAACAGTTTTGCCATGCTATAATTACCCCCTGCTCCACTACTATAACCTAAAAAAACGATTCCTAAGTTCCACCAGACTGGGACACTCAACCAGCAAATGCCTAACGGTTAGTGGAACTAAGCAATCATCACAGAAGGGCTCATTCTCCCCATCCATCAGAAAGCCATGAGTTAAACGCGTATGGCCAATACGTAATCTACACAATACAATCTCCCACTTCCTTGGTATTAGGTCATATTTCCAAGGGTGTGTCTGACTAGTAATTTCTTTCATTTTATTGGGGCCTACTCTGTCCCACTGAAGTACCCATAACTGCTGGATGGATTTCCATATATCATAGAATGTATCTCGATATGGAACAGGGCATTTTCTCGGTACCAAAGTTTGCGCTGCTGATTTGGCTAGCTTGTCTGCCTCTTCGTTTCCCGATATGTTCACATGGGCGGGAACCCAACAAAATGACAATGCTGCCTCTATTTTGGTGCAAAAAAATCCACTGCAAGATCTTCAACACCAAGGGATGATCAGTATTTAAAGACTTCCAGGGACTGTAGGGCACTTTTGGAGTCACAAAATATTGTATAGCTACAAACTGGGAGTGTTGTAATATGTTCCAGTGCTATTAGGATGCCATACAATTCAGCTGTAAAGTTTGAGGCAACAGAAGGAAGTGCACCTCTTCGGTTAAAAGATTCGCTAAAAACCCCATATCCAACGCCAGCATTGGACTTAGAGCCATCAGTAAATATAAAACTTGTATCTACATGCTCTGATACATGCTCTAAAAATATGGACCTCATTTCCTCATCAGATTTATCCCTCTTTGCCCCACTGAAGTACCTGCAGAATTTCACATCAGGTAACCTCCAGACAGGAGTACTGGGATACACAAAGGGGATAATGGGAAATTTTTTAATATTCGTATCCTCTAAAATATTTTTAATTCTATAGCTAAAAGGAGTGGGATACTTGGATGACTTTCATAAAAAACCGTTAAAAAAATTTCTATTTGCCACAGCAAATGCCAGAGATTTGGGGAGTCTTTGCACTCTAAACCAGTACCGAAGTAATGATGACTGGCGATAGAGTTCAAGGGGCATCTCTCCTGCATCAACTAGCATACTAGGTATTGGTGACGACCGGAAAGCTCCTGTGGCTATACGAATACCTGAATGATGCACCGAATCTAAAATTCTCAAGTTAGATGAGGAGGCTGAAGAATAAACTTCACAACCATATGACAGCTTTGACAAGATTAGGGATTTATGAAGCTTTAGTAACAGATTTCTATCAGCTCCCCAACTGGTGTGAGAAAGCACCTTCAAGATGTGTAGAGCTTCTAGGCTCTTTGCTTTTATATGTTTTATATGGGGGACCCAAGTCAATCTATTGTCAAAAACTAGGCCTAAGAAGTGTGCTTGTTCTACACATGGGATTCTACGGCCATACAAATAGAGGTCTGGATCAGGATGCACTCCCTGATCCGACAGAAGTGGACAGCAGTAGTCTTGCTTACAGAGATTTTAAAACCCTGTTTCTCAGCCCAACTTACTATTTTATTTATTGTTAATTGTAGCTTTCTTCTTTCTGCTACAGTCATCCGGGTGGCAGCAAAGGATATTGACAAGTCATCCACAAACAGTGTCTTTAAAACCTCTCTTGGAATGACAGCTGCAACACTGTTTATGGCCAGAGCAAAAAGTGTTACACTGAGAACACTACCCTGGGGAACACCTTCTTCTTGGCACTTTTTCTCTGATAATGTACTGCCAACTTTAACTTTAAAATACCTACGATGTAAAAAGGATTTCACAAATAAAGGTAATTTGCCTCGTAGACCACCATTATGCATAGTCTTCAGAATCCCATGTCTCCAAGCAGTGTCATATGCCTTTTCTATATCAAAAAACACTGTCACATGGTGTTGCTTGGAGGCAAAGGCCTCACAGATAGAGGCTTCAAGTTGCAGTAAGATGTCCAGGGTGGAGTGCATTTTTCGAAAACCACACTGAGAAGGTGTTAGAATATTGTTGTGCTCTAGATACCACATCAGTCTTACATTTACCATTTTTTCCATCAACTTACACAAACAGCAAGTTAAAGCAATGGGGCGGTAACTTGCTGCACAGAGAGGATCTTTTCCAGGCTTAAGGAATGGTAACATGGTAGCTAATTCCCATATGGTAGGGTAGCTGCTTTCATCCCATAATTCTAGTTGATAATACTTATTATAAAAAGTTTTGTGTTCCTTGAAATGTGTTTAAACATTTCATAAGGAATCTCATCTGGACCAGGGCAGTGTTCTTGCTCCTAGATAAAGCAGAGTCAAATTCCCTCTCAGAAAACGGCATATTATATGATTCAGCTTTCTTTGCTGAAAAGTCAAGTACCTGTTGTTCTTCCTTCATTCTGAAATTATGTCCTGGGGAACTATCTGATTTCTCAGAGACTCGAGCGAAGTGTTCTGAAAATGTATTACTAACTTCTCTGGCATCTGTGACATGATTATTATTCACTTTAAGTACTGGAGGAGGATTGGGTGTAAATTTACCCTGAATTTTTCTTATTTTCTTCCAAATGCTACAAACTGGTGTTCTGCTGTTAATAGAGGATACATATCCGGCCCATGATTGTCTTCTGGCAGCTTTCATGGCTTTTCGAAATCGTGCCCTACACTGTTTGTAAATTATGACATTGTCCAAGGTGCGGTGTCTACGGCACCTGGTCAATGATGTCCTTGTAGCTCGGTGTAACAGCCTCAAGTCTTCTGACCACCACGGTACTGGCCGTCTCCTGAATAGTCCTTTTGTTCGAGGAATCGAGTGCAGACCTGCAGTATGTAATGTTCCATTGAGTAGATCAATGGCATCATCTACACTTGGGAAATCTTTTGCATTCCCCTCCAACTCACTCAAATCTTTGAATTTTCTCCAATTTGCTTTCTCTAAACACCATCTTGGTGATCTCGGGATAGGTGGGCCTTCATTGGTGTCGATCACAATTGAGAATGGTCACTGGTATGCCAGTCATCACTTGTTCTCCAACTAAAATCAACACTGCAGTTGGAGCTACATATGAAAGGTCGATGCAGGAGACGGTGCCTGTCTGAATGTGGTAATGGGTAGGTTCTCCAGTATTAAGAAGGCCTATATCTTCATTTTCTATTAATGATGCCATCATATTCCCTTTTTGGTTTGATGTTACATCTCCCCACAATGGATGTCTACTGTTGAAGTCACCAAGTAGAAGGAATGGCTCTGGTAGTTGCTGCATCAAGTGTATTAAGTTCTCTTGGGAGACATGGCTATTGGGCGGAATGTAAAGGGAACATATAGTATATTGCCTCCTCAAATTAATTCGTACAGCCACAGCTTGAAGTGGAGTATTTAGTTTTACTTTGTAGTGTGGAGCATCTCGACGGATGTAGATGAGGGATCCACCATGATTTCCCACCTGTAAATCAAATTTAAGTTCTATAGTGAACATATTCCCTAGGACAAGGGGTATATTCACCTAGCATAGTCTCCTGCAAACATATCCCTACAGGAGAGTGCTCATAGATTAAAAGCTTCACTTCCTCATACTTCGCTCGCAGTCCCTGACAGTTCCACTGAATAATGGAAGTGAATTTATTCACGTTTAGGACCAACATTGTGGTTCCTTTTTACAAGACTGGGAGAGTTCTTTTTTCTACTAAGGGGAGGCATTTTGATGGAAGGTTTTGTTGGCTTCTTGGGAGGAATTATCACCTTCGTAGAGCCAACATCTTTTCCTTCAGTGTTTTTGATACTGAAGGGTTTTTTAGTTTCTTCGCTCTCCATCTCTACCGAGATGGAGAGAGCAGAGGTGTTCTCTAAAGAGACCACCTCAAGTGTCTTAGTACTGCTGGCAGTAGCCAGCTCTGCCTCTGATGAGGCAGAAGTACCAGCGAGGACTGGCACCGGGGGACCAGCATCTGCTGGTTTGTCCTCCAAAGAGGAGTTGGCACCAACAGAAGCTGGCACCAGACCAGCAACCACTGGCCTTGCCTCCAAAGAGGCAGATGGTGGAGGGTGTATCTCAACTGGCACTTCAATTTTCTTCAATTCCACACTAGGGCTTTCTTTCTTGTTGGTTCTAGTGAACCTTGTCTTTATATTCTCATCATCAGTTGACTCAGATGATTCAGTTAGCTGTCTTTTTAATGATTCTTTATTTGATTTTCCTTTTGTGCTCTTAACTTGGGTGTTTTTATTTGTCTCTTTCCTTTGGCTTTTTAATTTTGCTACTACAGTAGCAAAACTTAGACCGGGTCTTACAGTCTTTGCTTTGGCTCTCTCTCGTGCTTCCTTAAATGTTGTTCTTTCAATCACTCTAATTGCTTGTATTTCCTTTTCAAGTAAATATATATCACACTGCTGAGATGACGAGGGCATGTCCCTCACCACAGTGAACACATTTAGGTTCCCTGGTGCACATTCCATGCTCATCCTCTCCACAGTTGACACAGACTGCAGGCTTTTCTTGCAATTTGGATCGACACGATTGTAGAGTGTGTCCAAAATGCTGGCAATGGAAAACACCTTCTGGGTCTTGGGATGTACAACTTTATCTTAAACCTATACCAGGCTGCATAGACATATTCCGGAAGTCTTAAAGTACTAAAAGTTAATATTAAGGTAGGCTGAGGTATTCTATTATTTTCAACCTTCTTTGTCATCCTGTCAACCTTTATTACACCCTGGTCTTTTAATTCTGTTATAAGTCTCTCCTCAGAAAAAGCCATCAATTGAGGGGCATAAATCAAGCCCTTGCTGGAGTTCAGGCTAAAGTGGGGAGTGCACTCAACCGTAATTCCCGCAAGGTCCGACAATCCCATCAACTTACTGCTCTCCTCTGGGGAGATGCTTTCTATAAGGAGCATATTTCCATTTTGGGCTGTTATTTTTGGCTGTCTGCCACAACATTTCATGATTTCCCTGTGTACTTGGAAAATGTCAATATTGTCACCTTCAAGCTTCAAATTCAGGTATTTATTAAATGAATTGGGTACAAAGACCCCAGGTGGAGCTATTTCACACTTTTTTATGTTTTTTCTTCATGGCATATGGTTCCAGTGTGACAATACTGGAGCCAGATGCTTTTTGTTGAGATTTTCTTGGCGGTATATCTACTCGCATTGCTTTGGGTCGTCATTCTGTGTCTGATCTGTCATTAGGTCCAGGGGTACTACCCTGATCAAAGGGACCGACCATGATTGATTGAAGTTCGGGTTCCGTGGACAAGTCCTTTGACAAAAGCATAGGGTCGTCAGCCGAAATAGGGGGGGTTGCCATAGAACGTGAAAAACATAGTTCATCCAGATATTCCCCATACCCACCATGGAGTCACACTTAGAGGACGGGTCATCCCTTTCATTAGGGTCGGGTCGTCCTAGGGGTAATTACTGGATATACACCCTATCTCCAGTGCTAAGGCGTCATGATGTCCGTCGAGATCAGACCCGGCACTGAGGATAGGGTTGACATTAAACTTTCCCCTCGCTCAACCACGTCAGGTACTAGAGTTCTACGGGTGAGGTGGCATGCCGTCCATCCTCACCCTCCTTCAAATCCCAAGATTTAGACTAAATCATGTCCAAAACCAAGCCAATAGTCGTCATCATAGAATCCATACCTTATAGGGGGAGGAAGGCAAGAAAAGATGAAACGTTTTTAGTAGAAGAAAAAGGCTGACTTATTTCGTTGGATCAACAGCTGGGCACCAAGGCCCAGCGAGAAAGCAGTTCCCACCAGGCATCAGGGCCCAGCTGCTGACCCTAAGCCCCCCATCCTCGGCAAGGCTTCAGCATCTGGGGGGCGAAGGAGAGGAAGCCCTAAGACCAGGTGGAGAGATTGTATTAGAGATGATATGAGGGAGAAGGGAGTACAGGAGGAAATGATACAGGAATTAAAAACGGCGAACCAGAATAGGAATAAAGCGGGAGGAGGAGGAAGAAGAATTGAATTGAATTGAATATAGGATTTAGGCATTAAGCCAAGCACTGGGGCATCAAAGGCCATTCAGCGCTATATAACAAAATTCATTCAATCATAATATCTGTATACTCACACCATTTAGTACCATTTTAACCTTTAATATCAATCGCAACACTTTCATACAATAAAATCTAGATGTGAAATAAATAAGGATTAAAAGGGAAAATAAATAAATAAATTAATAAAATCAATTATAGCTCGTAATATAACCCAATACTTTGTATAAATTTTCTCAAGTTCAGGGTATTACAGTTTTCCCCCATATATCTCTCAAGGTTTGTCCTGGAGTAAAGTGTCCTCCTCTGAAGATTAAAAACAGGACAATCAACTAAAATATGCTTAACATCCATTGTCACTTGACAGGTATTACAGTGAGGGGCCTGTCTCCCTTCCCCACTCTTCATTAAATAATTGTGCGTTGCATGTGTATGGCCAATACGCAGCCTAGTTAAAATAATGGTATCCCTCCTACTTGTAGCATTACAAGATGACCATTTTTTTTATCCACAATGGGTGGATGTGTTTCAATTTTGTATTGGTGGTCAGTTCAGACCATCGAGCCTGCCACTTATTTTTACAGTAAAGATGAATCTCACTTTTAAGATCTTTGTAAGGAATACTAAAGGGGGATGGATTACTTAGCCCTGAAGCTTCCTTTGCTGCCTTATCTACTTGTTCATTTCCATCCACCCCAACATGGGCAGGGACCCAACAGAAGTGAACACTGATACTCTTCCTAGATTGCAGAAGTACTAACCAGTCCTGCACCTCTTGTACTAGATGATGGCCTGGCATAATTTGTTTTAATGAGAGTAAAACACTATTGGAATCCGTAAAAATTGTATAAAAAACTATTTTGGTGGCCATTTTTAAAAATATGTTGGACTGCGAGAATTATTGCGTACAGCTCAGCAGTAAATATTGAACAAGAGGATGGGAGTTTCCTTCTAATAACAGTATCCCCCACCACAGCTGCACTTCCAACTCCTGCAGCCGATTTGGAGCCATCTGTAAAAACATGTTTCCCATGATGTTGAGCAGCATGATTTAAAACTCACTTTTCATTACCCTACTAGGTAAGTATTTTTTCCCTCCTGCCGTAAAACATACTTTAACAGGTGGATTACACCAAGGGGGAGACTTGGGATATCCCACCTCTGCTATCTGTGCTGTTAACAAGCTACTTCTCTAGCATCATTTTTCAGCTGTACTTCCAAAGGCTTAGGCACTCTGGATCTGTTAGGAGCCCGATCTAAAGGCGCCCTAACATATTTATAGTTAGGATTGTTTCTCACCGCAAGGGACCTAGCTAAATACCTCAAACTCAACTCCTCTCTGCGAATGGAAAGGGGAGGTATGCCAGAATCCACATAGAGACTGTCAATGGGAGATGTTCTGTAAGCACCTGTGCAGATGCGAAGCCCAGCATTGTGAACAATATCAAGTTTCCAAGTAAAGTCTTTGCAGCTGACCCATATATTTGGCATGCATAGTCTAACTTGCTCAGACATAAAGATGTATAAATTCTAAGCAAAGTTGTTCTATCAGCACCCCAATCAAAATGCGATACAACTTTCAGAATGTTCAGTGACTTCTTAACCCTGATAGATAGGTCATTTATATGGGGACCAAATGTCATTTTCTTGTCGAAAATGACTCCAAGAAACTTGATATTATCCTCATAAGGCAAAATACAATCATTTAAGAAAAGGGTGGGGATCTCTTCCCTTTTACGAGTACGAGTAAAGCGAATGGCTTTGGTCTTCTGAGGTGAAAACATGAATCCACGAGAATTTGCCCATGCGGATGCAGCATTTATTGCAATTTGAAGATTTTGGCATGCTTGTAGTGCAGATGATCCACTACAGTAAATTGCAAAGTCATCGACAAATAGTGATCCTTGTATGCCAGGAGGTATGTGACTCATGAGACTATTAATAGCAACAGCAAATAAGGTCACACTCAATACGCTGCCTTGGGGGACACCTTCTTCTTGCATGTAGGATGAAGATAGTTCTGACCCTACTCTCACTTAATTGAGCGGTTTGATAAAAATTCTTCAATAAAAGAGAACATATGTCCTCCTATACCCCACGAGGCCAATTGCTTTAAAATACCACCCCTCCAGGTCGTGTCATATGCTTTTTCGAGGTCAAAAAAGACACCCACCACCTGGTTTTGGTTAGAAAAGGCATTTGAAATTTCCCTTGATAACATCAGCAAAGGGTCTAGAGTACTTCGGTTCTTCCTAAAACCAAACTGCCTGTTAGATAAAAGATTTTTTGATTCTAGATACCACACAAGTCTGTTGTTGATCATTCTCTCAAATAATTTGCATATGCAACTGGTCAAGGATATGGGCCTATAACTAGATGGCAGTTCTGGGTCTTTACCAGACTTGTGGCCTGGAATTACAATTGATGTATGCCAGGAATCAGGAGATGTATGGGAAGCCCATAGTCCATTAAAGGTTTCTAATAAAAATTCCTTGGTATCCACTGGAAGATGTGATATCATTTCATACCGGATGCCATCCTCACCTGGGGCAGTTAAAGAAGAGCTAGAGATAGCATTTTGCATCTCCTCCATACTAAAAGGCAGGTTAAAAGCTTCAGTATTTGAAGAAGCAGGAGGAACAACAGATGTTGATGCTCTAATTTGTTGAAATGCTGGGGAATAGTTGTCAGCACTTGATACATGGGCAAAGTGCTTTGCAAGAACCTCTGCTACATCTTTGGGGTCAGATATATATCTATTATTTTCCCTTAATATTGGTAGAGGCTTAGGGACGAATTTGCCTTGAAGTTTTCTAATCTTGTCCCATATTTCCTTTGAAGGAGTTTTGGTATTAATATTAGATATATATTTCTTCCAAGATGCTCTCTTTGCTTTTTTAAAAGTTCTTTTTTGTTTGGCACAGGCTCTGAGGTACGCTATTCTATCTGCTACATAGTTTGTTCTCAAGTATCTTCTGAAGCAAGTTCGGGTCACTTTTCTTGCGTTGGCACATTCTTTACTCCACCAAGGAACTACAGGGCGATGAGGTAAACCGCATGTTTTAGGTATAAACTTGCTAGCATTATCATCAATAATATTTTCAAGATGTTGATAGGCATGCACTGGAGATGTAAATTCATCAAACTCTTTATCAGTGTGTGAACACTTTTCATAAGCTGCCCAGTCTGCCTCGTCTATCTTCCATTTTGGTGGACACTGAGAAGGAAGATTATGGACATATTTTAACATTATTGGCCAATGGTCACTGCCATGTAGGTGTTCATTTACTGACCAAAGGTAGTCCAATCGAATGGATGAGGAACAGATTGACAAATCAATGGCTGATGTAGAGTTGTGGAATACATCATACCTAGTTGGAGAACCATCATTCATTAGTATTACATCATTGTTGTCGATTAATTCTTCAACAAGATTACCCCATCTATCGCATACATTTCCACCCATAAAGTATGCTTTGCATTAAAATCACCCATCAAAATAAAAGGGGCAGGAAGCTGATTGATCAGGTCTTGGAGGTCAGAAAGGCTAAGCCTTCTTGGATTCCCAGCATGATCTAAGAGGAAAAGTTCTAAAGATGGTTCAATATATAGCGAGCATAAAGTAATTTTTTTTCCGATATGAGTTCTAACTGCACATGCCTGTAGTGGTGTATTGAGTGGGATTGTTCAAATTTTACAGAATTTGTGAATAATAAAACCTGTACCACCTTGAGCTCTTGCACCTTGCAAAGGAGGGGATCTACAAAAATGATAATTGAGTCCAGGATTAAATGGTTTGTCACTGATCTTGGTTTCCTGTAGACAAATTATCTTCGTGTCCAAGTCCCTGGTTAAAGTTTTTATTTGCTCAATGCTAGTACTTAGACCTCTGCAATTCCACTGGATAATAGACATTATCTTTTGTTATTATTTTTCTTTGTCTCATTTGTCTTTTGGGACTTTTCAGATGAAGCCATGTAAGGCCTGGAGATGGAAGGCTTTACTAGGCCACCGCTCTTCTTTTCTTTCTTTCTGTGATCTTTATACAAGTCAACCTTGGGATCATGAGCAGTAGGGCACTTACCTGATTTGGATGAAGGTGAGGAGGATGGGGACCTTTTCCTCTTTGGAAGATCTTGTTTTCTAATCTCCATCAAATCAGGTAGAGATTCTGCCTGAGACAATACATTTGAGGTGGTGGAAGCCACATTGGCTTCCTTGGAGGATTGTGCTAGAACTTCAACAGTTCGAGCACTTGGCCCAGAAGGCTGGGCTACTACCTCTAGGAGAGGTGCTCCTATCAGTGACACTACTTTTGGTGTGGTGGAAACCATCTTGACCTCTCTGGAGGTTTGTGCTCTGGCTTTTATAAGCTGAGCACTTGACCCAGATGGCTGGGCTACTACCACTAAGGGAGATGCACCTGACGGGCCAGGTGCTACCACTGGTCCCCCTGTGGTAGTAAGGGGTAGTGGATTATAATCTTTTGGTGGCATCTTAACCGCTTGAGCAAAATTAAGTTGTCGATCGAGTAAATGCTTTGCATAACCTACACTAATATGTTCAGCATTTGCTTTCAAGATGGCAGCTTCTTCTTTCTTGTACTCTCTACAAATTTTATCATTTGCTTTATGATGATCTTTACAGTTTGCACAGGTTGTATCTCTGTTGCATTGGCCATGTTCTAACGAAGAACAGTTAATACAGATCTTCGTATTATTGCAGTACCGGGAAGGTGACCGTACTTGAAACAATTAAAGCATTGTAAAGGCCTAGGTTTATATTCTCGAACACGTACTTTTCATTCTCAATAATTATATGATCTGGTATGACAGGGGTTTTCAAATGTTAAAACTACCATGCTTGTTTGAGGGATCTTACTTACTTTCCAAACATTATCAGGGCACATGTCCAGAATTTCTGGTTCTGAAAATTCATATAGATCTTTATCAAAAACTACTCCTCTACCATAGCTGAAGCTCATATGTGGTTTAATATCCTTAATAGGATCAATTTCTGCAATCTTCATGCCACAAAGCATGTGAGCTTGAGTATCTGATTTTGCATTAATCAAAACGGATTGCTTACCGTATCTACTAATATCCTTACTTTTAATTAAACCAACTTTTTTTTGTATAAATTTACTCATCTTATAATAGTTATAATTTTCTATCTTTCCAGTTGCAATTATCCATGTTGGGGGCTTGGGGGTTCTTACTTCTGGAAGTCCATGCTCTATTTCTTTTTCCAACCATTCTTCTGGTTTATATACCTCTAGGTGTCTTGGTGCTTTATCACATAGAGCCCCAGAAATCAAACAATTGTCAATTCTTATGCTCTCTAAATTTTTATTTGCTTCTAAAGCAATCTCAAAACTTGAAAATGATACCCAAGCTTCCCAAAATCCTTTACTACCATTAAGCTCCATTAAAATTTCTTTGATTGCCCCAAATCTACAGAAGGCTTCATGAATTATGTCATAGCTACAACCAATTGGTATGTTTTTTAAGTGGAGAATTTTCAGATTTTTTGTTGTATCTGGTAATGAGCCAGAACCAGAGAGTAAAGTATTACTGTTACTACTAGAATTATTTTCCACCAGTGCCGATAAATTGTCTTTAACAACATTGGTCAGAGAAGTATTGTTGGAGGAATCCTTTTTATTGCCGAGGTTGTCAACAGAGCTTTCCTTATTTAAACAAGCCGAAGTCGTCTCTAGTGTCATGGGGTCACATTTTCCGGGGGACTGAGTTCCAGAGTCATATTCCATTTTTCGTTTTTTTTTTTTTTTTTGAAATTACAGAGAAACCAACTGCAAGCCATGGTAAAAACTGGGCCTCCTCTCAAAGACTTCCCCCTCACCAAAGACACACAGCAGAGACCAATTCCCATATGTCCACTCCCTACCCTACCCCGAAGGGATGGCTCTAACATAACATGATTGGCTCAAGTGTAAGCAGAACCCGCTTGATAGGACCGAGGGCATAGCTAGTATGCAATCATCCCCACTCATGTTATTTTAGAGGGCAATCCGGATAAATTGCCGAGAGTCCTACCGTGGAGACTATACCTCCCCGGATTCCGTAGGCAAGTCCCCACATGTAGTCCCGCCCAATAAATATTGATGTGGAATCACATCAATATCCTCAAGGTCTAACATAATCGAGCGGCGGACCAAACCGCTATAGTCCCTGCCATTTGGATCAAGGTAAAGCCTAAGTTCAGAGACCCAGCTCCTTCCCAACCTACACGAGGGTTTTAGTGAAAGGAGAAGGAGGACAGCTAGGGGGAGTAACAGAGCGAAAGAAAGTAAGAGATTGGAAGATGATCAAGTAAGAGAAAAATAAAAATTGAGACATTTAGATTCAAACTAGGAGATAATTCTCCCAGTTCGAAAGCCCTCTTGCCCGCTACGCATTTTCAACCATAGGTTGGAAATGCGTAACTCCGTCAAGGCAGTCTCAAATCAAGAGGGAGGAGGAAGAAGAGAAGAAGAAGAGGTATCAAGTTTGCAAAATTATGAGAGGGGTGAATAACCATAAATCAAGGTAATAGATATGCATTCAGTTTTAGAGGCGATTTACCACTAAAGTAATATATATAAATATATATGCGTGTGTGTGTGTGTGTGTGTGTGTGTGTGTGTAGAAAAGTTTAAAGCACGTAGAATCATTAAAACTAATATTTGCCATTATCTCACTAAAATATACATACTTTCACACACAATTCCATGCATTTAAGTATTGTTGCATCTACAATTCTCTTAAGTATATGAGTGTAATGGGCAAACCAGTGCATTTAATATCTAACCACTCCAAGGGTTCAATGAGTTGCAATTCACCCAGAATATTTTAGTCATGCCAGAGCCGTAAGTGCCCAAAAGTGCTGGAGAGGTAGAATTAAGGCCACCTGAGAAATTATTTAGAGTTGGGTCCACGTGCCTAATGTAGGGTCATGAGGGTCAATTGAGATGTTTGAGATGGGAAAGAAAGCTGGACATTTTATAACCCAGTAAATAGTCAAGGGTTTGGCAATTAGTGAAGCCGGTCTCTCGTCATGCAAATGGGACAGCAAAAACGCCCAGTGGTTTCCGCAATTTGTCCTGTCACGGTTTTCCATATCGGGATTGTTGTTGGAGGACGGGAAGTGGAACGGTTGTTCGTTGTTTTGAATGATAGGAAGGCGGGATCAACATTTCCCATCCCATCCCATCTCCTTGACCAGATGAGGTATTTACGTCATAGATTTACGATGCTGACCCACAATTTCCACCTACAGAATACCCAATAATAAGCAAAGATTTATTGTTGGTAAAATCAATATTCCATCTTGTCTTGGTAATATCTAGAAATATTTGTGCCATAAGTAAACAGACTAAGTTTAAAATGAGAACTTCCGTTTTCGAATCAACCCTCATCTGAGTTTCCAGAACTTTCCCGGAGCCAAAGGAGTTGATTGCGTTGCCTAGAAATTTGTATTTGACGATATTAACTAGATGAATAAGTTAGCCCCAGCCTAGATTTTGTGCTCCTACCTTCATTCCATTATGAAGTAATGAATGTGTATTTCGGTATGAACGAGGAAAAACTTGCTTAATAAGGCTTTCAACATTGATTGCTGCCGTTCTGAACCTCATCATCGTAATTGCTTTTCCTGGAAGGGAGACTAATCAGATTGCTTAATCCTACGCAGATGGGATGGGATGGGAAATGTGTAAATGGAGGTTCCCATTTTATACTTATACCTTATTTAGAAGATACTTTCACCCAAAAACGTTTTCATTTCATTAGTGGTTAAAATTTCGTTGCTTGTCATTTTGAATCACTTTCATCTGAATATAAGAGCTATATTTCTGTAAATAAATACCTAAGATATTCAGGAAATAGAGTCCTTTCTAGTATGTGCGTGTATACACACACACACACCATTATATATATATATATATATATATATATATATAGATATATACCAAAAACACATATATATATATATATATATATATATATATATATATACATAATATATCGAATAGATATATATATATATATATGTAGTATATTATATATATATATATATATATATATATATATATATATATATATATATATATATAATATATATATATATATATATATATATATATATATGTATATATATATATATATATATATATATATATATATATATATATACATATATATATATATATAAACACACACTGTGTTTCGAAATTAGAGGCACCCCCCCTTCTACAGCATAAACTTAAATTTATATGGACAAAAACAAAAGTAATTTCTCTCTGAGTATCTAATATTTTGTGTGGTTTCCATCTGCCTGTACCACAGCCTGTATTCTTGAGGGATATAATTTCAGCAAATTACAAAAAGCTGATACTCAAACAACTTTTCCCTGAGCACTTCGGTCACCTCTCTTCGTAGGTCATCGAGGCTTGGTATACAATCAGAGTTTGATGTGCAAGCTTCAACATGATCCTTTAAGATACTACCAATGTTTTCAAAGACATTAAGGTCAGGGGAGCTACCTGGAAATTCACTTGACGAGAAGAAATCAATACCACTATTTCGAAGCAGCTCCTATGTCTGAAGAGCCTTGAAACGTGGTGCCTTATCAAGCAAAAATGTGACATCTTCAACAGATAACACATTTTCAGGATCTTTGAGGAAAGGAAATACTCCACCAGTGAGCACAGTTTCTCTGATATATTCGCCATTCCATGACTGTCCTTTTTCTTTGATGGTCCACATTAACCGTGTGAATGTGAAACAGAAAAATTCACAAATATTCAGGAAATTTCACAATTTGGTGATATCGCACATCATCACTGATATTATCCAACTTTGCAGCCCAAATGATGTCACTTTTATGATTTAGCTTCCTGACTGTGTAAATGAAGAATTCATCTGACACGGAGACAGTCACCTTCATCACAATCTTTAAGAAATAAACCACAAAACCCTGCACGGTCTTCTCTCTGTTGCTGGGTGATGTTGTGCTTGCTGATTAGATTAGATTAGATTATAAAATTTTTTGGCACATAGCCAAGCGCCCGGAGCCGAGGGCCATTCAGCGCATATATATCTTAAGAATAAAAAGTCACTGTCACACAAACAAACATACACACAACCGATCTAACATACAAATCATTCATTCATAAAAACCAAACAAGAAACCTAAAACAATTAAAAGAAAATTACAATTCGTAAAAAAGACCAATATTTTTTAAAAATGTCACAATTTTCTCTGCCTGAGCACCTTCACCTAAAATATCGGCAAGAGTCTTATTTGCCAGCAAACAAGCTCTACGTTTGATTTCGAAATGAGGGCACTCCACCAAAATATGCACCACAGTCAAATCCACATGACAAGTGGAACAGCGAGGAACCTGCCTATCCGTTCCACTTATCATTAGATACCCGTGAGTATATTTAGTGTGGCCAATGCGTAATCTAGCTAAAACTATCTCAGACCTTCTATCCATCCGGCTATGAGGCCAAGGATGAACAGAAGGCCTAATCGACTTCAATTTAAGATTATTATCTAAAGTAGACCAGTGGGCCTGCCACTGGTCTCTACAATAAAATCGAATGGTACTTTTAAAATCAGATACAGGGACGCCCATGTTGGAAATGTGCCTAAGCCTAGTTGCAGCCTTAGCAGCAGCGTCGGCTCACTCATTTCCAACAATTCCAACATGGGACGGAGCCCAACAAACCTAACAGAAAATCCTCTTCTATTAATTAAAAGATAAAACCAATCTTGTACTTCTTGCACTAAAGGGTGGCAAGAGACTAGGCTTTTTAGAGAAGATAAAACACTCAGAGAGTCGGTAAAAATGGTAAAAACCTTGTTAGTACAAGAACTATAAAAAATATATTTAAGAGCAGTCAAAACTGCCAGCAGTTCAGCTGTAAAAACAGAAGAATTAGAAGGAAGCTTCTTTTAATGATATTACCACTAGTCACTACAGAGCAACCAACACCATCAGAACCCTTCGAGCCATCAGTATATATATGATGAGAATCACCATGTTCGGAAGCATGGTCCAAGAAACTTGGCCTCAACTGATCACCAGAATTGTTGCTCCTGCTGTCCCTAATTGGGCAGATCTCTAGGCATGGTCTATTCCAAGGAGGAAACTTTGAGCTACGGCAGGGGGAAGTAATCCCACCTCCCTGGCAGAGCTTGCTAGTCGGACCTCAAGCGGCTTTGGCAGTCTCGGTCTATTTGGGGCTCTATCTAGTTGGTTCTCTAACGTACTTATAGTTAGGGTTTAGCTTTGACGTAAGTATTCTTGATATGACTCTCAAGCCTAATTCCTCCCTACGGATAAATAGTGGGGTAAAACCCGACTCAACATATAGGCTTTCTACTGGTGAAGTTCTATAGGCTCCCGTACAAATACGTAAAAGCCATATTATGGACAACATCTAATTTCTGCAGTGTTGTCTTGGATGCACAACCATAAACTTGGCAACCATAATCAATTTTGCTTAGGCATAAAACCTGGTACATCCTCAAAAGGGTGATTCGATCTGCCCCCCAGTTAAAATTAGACACAACTTTAAGAATATTAAGTCGAAGCTTCACGTTACATACAACTTCATTAACATGTTGAGTAAAAGTTAATTTTTTATCAAATGTAACACCTAGATACTTAATGCTATCTTCACAAGTAAAATCGAATCGTTTAAAAACAACGTAGGGATCTCTTCACTCTTCTTAATCGACAAAATCGTATAGCTTTGGTTTTTTCTGGTGGAAAATTTGAACCCTTTAGCACTGGCCCATGATGTTGAAGCATTAATAGCAGTCTAGATCATTTGACAAGCTTCAACGCTGTGGACTTACTACAGATTATTGCATAATCATCAGCAAAGGCCAGACCATGCACCCCGACAGGAACTTGTTCTAGTAGACCGTTGACAGCTACATTAAAGAGTGTTGGACTAAGAACGCTTCCCTGAGGTAACCCTTCTTCCTGAGGGTAAGCAGAAGAATGTAAGAGCCCACTCTTACTTTCAGGTAACGTTCTGACAAAAATCTTTCAGACAATAGAATAAATTACCCACAACACCCCACTCTACAAGTTGCAAATGGATACCCCCTCGCCAGGTAGTTGTCGTAGGCTTTTTCTAGGTCAAAGAACACTGCAACAGTCTGGTTTTGCACAGCAAAAGCATTCTGTATCTCCCGAGTAAGAACATCGAAAGGTCAGAAGTACTTCTATTTTTTCCTAAAGCCAAACTGCCGATTAGATAAAAGATTCTTTGAATCCAAATACCACACAAGTCGAGCATTGGACCATCCATCTCATAAATCTTGCTAACACAACTAGTTAGAGCAATTGGCCTATAGTTCTTAGGAAGGAAGGAATCTTTAAAGGTTTTAAAATAGGTACAATAATCGAAATCTTCCAAGACTCTGGTGAAGTTCCTGAAAGCCAAAAACTGTTTAAAATGTCTAAAAGAAATTGTTTTGTACTTCTAGGCAGATTAAAAATCATTGAGTACAGTATATCATCTTTCCCCAGGGGATGTTGGGGAAGATAACGAGATTGCATTATCTAATTCTTTCATGGTGAAAGGTAGATTATACGACTCTGAATTTAAACTAACAGCAGAAACAACCGTGGTACCGTCCCTAATATTCCTGAATGCAGGAGAGTAATGTAGGGCACTAGATATATTAGAGAAATGCTACCAAAGGTTTCTGCAACTTCTCCAGAATCAGATATGAGGAGGCCATCAATTTTCAATATAGGCAAGGGAGGTGGAGAAAATTTTCCCTTGCAGCTTTCGGGATTCTATTCCAGACAAACGACATAGGGGAATCATATTTTAATTCACTTATATATCTGATAAAACGATTCCTCTTTGCCTTCTTAAATGTTTTCTTTTGCTTAGCAAGAGCTCTTTTATAGATTAATTTTATTTACCAATCCCCCCAAGGATATCTACGATATCTCTTGTAGCAAGTTCTTGTTATCTTTCGGCTCAAGGCGCATGCATCACTCCACCAAGGTACTAGAGGACGACGAGGCTTACCAGAAGTTCGAGGAATAGACAGCATGGCACCACACAGCAACATACTGATTAAATACTCATAAGCGGATGTTGGGCTCTGAAAACTCTTTTATATCTTGATCAACTTCAGTAGATTTTTTGAATAATCCCCAGTCAGCCTCCCCTACCTTCCATTTTGGTAAACATGGAGATGGAATATTTTTCATAAACTTTTAAGTGAATGGGCCAATGATCACTGCCATGATAATTCTGGTCTACTACCCACTGGTAATCTAACCTCAAAGACGAGGAGCAGATAGTGAGGTCAATGGCTGAGTCAGTATTATGAAAAACATCATGTCTTGTAGGGGAACCATCATTCATTAAAGTGATGTCATTTAAGTCAAGCAGCTGTTCTATTATTAAACCCCACTGGTCGCAGTTTGGCTCTCCCCAGAGGGTGTGCTTGGCATTAAAATCCCCCACCAAAATCAAAATGAGGGTTTAGGTTTAAGAGCTGGTCTATCAATGTCTGTAGATCGTTTAATTCTAGCTGACGAGGATTACCTGCACATCCTGCAATCTACTTTCTAATGATGGATCTAGGTATAAAGAACAAAATAGTGATCCATTTACTAATGAAAAATTTGAACATGCACCAAGCCTGCAACACAGTGTTCAATTGAACAACCCTATGATTAACAAACTTGCAGACTATGATGCCTGTGCCTCCCTGAGCACGTACACCTATCAGGGGTGGAGACCTATTATTATTATTATAAAAGTAGTTTTACCAGACCACTGAGCTGATTTTCAGCTCTCCTAGGGCTGGCCCGAAGGATTAGATAAAAGCCAGGTCTAGCCCTTAGGCCAGAACTGGGACCAAATTGGTCATTCAGGATAAATAAAAAAAATTGCACAAAGGCAAACGCTTTCATACTAGACACACACAATAAACTACATTTACTCATGTTACCATTACATACATACTAAAACGGTATATTAAAATTCGGAATTAAGTTTTAAAATTTTGAAATTTTGTTTAAAATTCACTAAAAAAAAACTTATATTTTATCAATTAAATTGCAGTTCCTCAGAAAAGTCAAAATTGGAACTACTGAAAATGTAAAAGATTTCCAAAAGTTGACAGTCTCTGCTGGTCATACTTTGGACACTCGCTCAAGACATGTCTGAACTGTTACCAATTCCTTGCACTCTGAACACTCTGGAGCAGGGTCGCGTGGGTTGACTCATCAAGTGCCCGTGTGTCAGACGAGTGTGGCCTATACGGAGGCGTGTCAGGATTACTTGAGCATGTCTCTCTCTTTGATATGCTGAACTCCATTTGTTAACATCCTGTTTTATTTGTTTTAATTTATTATTTTCAGGCTCTTCAGCCCATACGTTTTGCCATTTATTTACAATTATTGTTTTTATATATCTTATATAATCACTGGTGGGGATGTTTACATTTGCTTTTATCATTTGGACTGCTTCTTTAGCTGCTTTATCAGCCTCTTCATTTCCTCTTATCCCCACATGAGCAGGGATCCAACATATTTTCAATATTTTGCCTTTTATATAATTTGTGGAGTTCAAATTGAATTTGCTGTACCAGTATTATTTTTTGGATTGTAATTCTGAAGAGCTTCTATGGCACTTCTCGAGTCACTAAAAATCACAAAATTATTAATTGAAGTTTGCTTTATAATTTTGATAGCTACTTTAATTGCACACAACTCTGCTGTGAAGACGAAGCATGATTGGGTAAAGAAAATTGATATGTTTTGTTCTGCGATATAGCTGCATATCCTACGCCATGTGCGATTGACCCGTCGGTATATATTGCATAATGTGAAACTTTTTTGTCTCTATGGTCTATGGTTTTTTGTTTATGGTGTTCTGGGGTATATACGGAACTTTTTGATAAATATTTCAAGTGAGTGCAAGTCTTTACTTTAATCATAGTCCAGTGGGGTGGTAACTTTACTATTGGAGGTACTTGTAATATTTATAGTTTAATGACTCTAACAGTCTATTAGCTCTAATTGGGAAAGGTAGTGAATGATTGTTTATAAAGACATCCCTTAACTCAAATAGACTTTTATTGTTGTGAATCACTTGCTTTGATTCTTAATGCACTTTTCAAGGTTATGAATTCTCTATGGAGGGATAGTGGCAGTTCGCCACATTCAACTTGTACAGAGGAGACTGGTGAGGATTCTAAAGATGCTCCGTTGCATATTCTTAGGCCTTCGTTGTTGAATTGGGTCTAATATTTTCAGTGCTGCTTCTGAAGCTGACCCGTATATTTCACTTCCATAATCAATAATTGATAGCACTGTTGCTTTATAAAGTATAGTAAGAGTATGTTATCAGCTCCCCAATTTGTGTGAGAGAGTTTTTCATTAGGTTTAATGCTCTTTTGCATTTCGATTTTATGTAAGTTATATGGGCTTTCCAGTTGAGGTGTGCATCAAATATCAAACCTAAAAATTTTGCAGTTTGGCTAATTGGTATATTATGGTTTCTCATTTTTAATTCTGCTTCTTCACCTTTTTTCAAATTTTACTTTTATAAAAAATGACCGCTTGGGTGGGTTTTTTTTTTATGGAAAATCTAAATCCTACTGATGAGGCCCATTCATCCTATATTTTTATTATAGTTTTATTAATCATTCTTTCTGCATGTTTTATGCCGTGATGCTGTGTAATATATTGCAAAATCATCCATATACAAATTACTCTTAAAGTCCAACCGGTAGCAGTTTACTGATGTTGTTACTTGCCCAATGTGAACAAAGTACCACTAAGGACGCTACCATTGTGGTACTCCATTTCAAGTGGAAATATTTTTTTGGAAAAAAACATTATCTATTCATCACCTGAAAAGTGCGGTCAGTCATAAAGTTTTAATAAATTTAGGAAGATGGCCGCGGATGTTATTATTATGTAAAGATATTAATATTGCATACCTCCATGTAGTGTCGTATGCCTTTGAATGTCAAAAAAGACAGCTATTGTAATTGTTTTCTTTCAAATCCTCTACGTATATGGTCTTCCAAACTACACAGAGAATCTAATGTAGACCTATTAAGTTGTGAACCAAACTGTGTAGGACTTAAATTTTATTTTCACGAATGTGCCATGTAAGTCGTGCATTTACCATTTTCTCCAATAACTTGCATATACAAACTGTTAATGAGATAGGTCTATAATTATTCACATTACTAGCATCTTTTCCTGGTTTGGGTATAGGAATTATTATTGCATTTCGCCATTTGTCTGGGAACAAGTTTTGGAGCCATAAATGATTGTAGAATTTTAATAAGTATGATTTTGCCAAAGGTGCTAGGTGGCAAATCATCTCAAAGCAAACATCATCTCCTCCAGGGGCAGATTTATTACTGTTCAAGAGAGCATATTCTAACTCTTCCATATTGAACTTTATTATAATATATATCTTCCTTTGTCTCAAAATTAAGTATAATAGACTCTGCTTTGTTTTTTACTTTTTTAAAATGTTTGTCTAGATTTTCGTCACTACTAATTTTGGCAAAACTTGCCTCAAGTATGTTACTTATTTCGAAGGGATCTAAAATTTTATTTCCATTATCTAATATAGCTTGTCTGGGTGGTCTAATGTTTGTTCCATTTATTTTCTGAATTTTCCCATACGTTTTGAATGGATGTTTCGCTTGTTATTTCTGACACATAGGGACCTCCAAGATATTATTTTACTTTTATTACTTACTTTTCTAAATTTGGCTGATATTTTATTATATAAAGGTTTTTAATACATCTATTTTTAATAGTTAAAATTGTCATTTTAAAATATTTTCTTCTGTGAATGGTTTTGATTATTAACTTTATTGAATCTTCTGTTTAGAGTATCTAACCTTCTGCTAGAGAGTGTTTTTCTCGTACTAATTCAGTTAGATCATCTGACCACCAGGGGGACTTTAAGTTTTTTATTATGGGGTTTTGAATGAGGAATAGCTTTGTCTGCTGCCTTTTTAATGAAGGACACAATGAAATCGTTCGTCTCATTGTGAGTTCTCAAATAATCATAGGGCGGTATTTTATCGGTATAAAGAAAGTAAAAAATGTCCCAATCTGCTTTTGCATGTTGTAATGTGGAGAATATGGTTTTGGTTCATTATTAATAAGGATATTATGGGAAAATGGACATTGAGTAGGAGTCATCACATATATTCCAATCTAGTCTGTCAACTATATTTGTTGAACAAAGGGTGCATCTACTGTGGAAATGTTCCATGGGTTCTGGAATAATATGTATTTACTTCGCTGTCATTCAGACAACAAAGATTATTAGCGTTCATTAAGTTTCTATTTTGCTCCATCTTTATCTGGAGTAATGTTGCTATAGTCCCATATGGAGTTATGCGCATTGAAATCTCCTACAATTAATATTGGATTCTTAAACTCTTTTATTATTTTCTGTAATTTGTTTAAATCATACTTTTTATTAGGCTGATTGTATAAGTTAATTATATCAAACACATTATTTTCTATTTTCACTGTTATTGCTGAAATTTGCAATTCAGTGTAATCTATATCTAATGTGTCGTATATAATTTTATTATGGACTATATTGCTGTTCCTAAATTATTTTCATTTTCCTGTGATGTTGTAGCTAATAGATATTTACCTATTTTTGGAACACGTTTCCTAGTTGTGTATACATATAATCATTGGTTCATGTTCACTAATAAGTCGTTGGACTTCCCCTAAGTGTATTCTCGTTAATAATCCATTTATATTCCATTGAATTATATAACGATGAATGTGTAATATAAGTGGTCAAATTACCCTAGATTATTAAAGCTGATATTTTCTTAAAATTTTTTTTATAAGTTAATTTGTATTTTTGTAGGCTTGATTCATTTTTGTTGTAGTTTGAATCTTACTTTCGTTAACTGTACTTTTTTACTATCTTGATTTGATTTTCCATTTTGATTTTCTTTAGAATATTATCTACAACACATGATGTCTCTTTGTAATATCTAAGTGTTCAATACACATACAACCTTCTTCATGAGATTTGATGTTGTTTTTTCCTTACTCCTATTCCTCATGAAATTTCTTATGGTGTTGGTTTGGCTGTCTTTAGTTATAGTCTTATTTTTGTGGCACATTGCTATAAAGCATTTACTGCAGCCGCATGTATCTTCATGTTTCTCAGTTTGTTGTTTTTCCTTGTTTTTTCCTGTGGCGCCTATAATTGGTGATGGTTGAATTTCTTCGTTTTCACGTAGTGACCTGTATTTTGGTTTTCCATTTCATCTGAATTTTGTGATTCGGTTCCTAGAGGTACTATTGTACTATGGGAGACAGTGGAATATTAGTGTTTTGTTTCTGAACTTTAGCTTTCGGCGAGATTGGGGTGGGTTATTTATCTTTTTACAGACTTGTTTGGTGGAATTAGGTGGTCTTATCCAGTTGCTCTTTCGAGTAGTATTATCTGTTTTTTCACATTCTTGTGATTTTAATTCTTCTTTGTTTTCCTCTATGTCATTATCTATTTCAATTTCCGATAAAGAGCTAAATCGATTTTCCACAGTCGTAATATTATGTATGTTTGAAGAGTTCTTTTCATCTTGTATTTTTTTGTGGTGGTATTTCTTTATTTCTATTATTATCATTTGTCTCAGTTCTGGTATTGCTTGACTTTGAGGTGTCTGCATACCTAAATTTCTTAGCTGGGTGCATTTAATCCTCTCACTTTCAGTTCTAACTTTGCTTCTCTTATCGTCATTCCACTTCGTTCTTGTAGTAATTTAAGTTCTGTATCGTAGATATAGAACGCACACAATTTAGATCTGCATGATGTTCTAATCCACAATTTACGCATTGGGTTGGCCACAGTCCCAGCGTGTTTTATGGTCCTGCGAGCTGCAAAAGGCACATCTATAAATATTCCTGCACTTAATTGCTGTATGACCATATTTGCAACAGTTCTTGCATTGCATAGGTTTAGGAACATAAGGTCTTAGTTCCCTATTTAATCCTAGCATTTTAATTTTTAAGGGTAAGGTTTGGCCACTGAACTTTATCTTGGCTATTTTGATAGTTTGACTTTTGTCTTTCCTGCTTGGGACCTCATATACTTCGCAGTCTTCAACATTATTGTACCTTTTCTTTAATGAATCTAAAAGTATTAATCTATCTAATGTTTCATCCCCAAGATTTGGTACTACTACTGTGCCTTGCACACTGTTCATTGTATCATGCCTTGTAACCTTTATATTTATGTTATCTATATTTTTATACATTGATAATTTTCCGAGGGTTGGTTTTTGGTGGTTGTTTCAACCAACCATTCCTTTTTTAATTTGTCTTATGCTCATCTCTTGCGATGGGCATCGATTCAATAGGTAATTTTCTAATTTTAATAAAGATATATTTTTGTCAGCTTCTAAGTTCAAAAACCTTGACCAGTTTGACTCCCCAAAGAGAGAATCAAAGTGAATCAAGGTTGGGTCCTGGCGATATCTATTTCTTTTGGGTTTATTGTATGGTAATAATGTCTTAATACCACTCTGATTTTCATTATTTGAGTCATCCTGAGAAACAGTCCATTTGCCATGCCATAAGTCGTTGTGAGGTTAATTTTTTTCTCCATATATAGTATTAAAAAAATTCATCCCTTCTTCTTCATCCAGAAGAAGAAGGGAAAGGGGAAAATTTATAAGGAGGAGGAGTGAAGGAGTTAAAGGTCCCAATGTTCAGTTGGATCCACAGCAGAGAGAGTAGGCGTAAAGGGGCATACTCTCTCTGCAGTGGATCCCTAAGCCCCCCACCTCGTCAAGGAGTTGGGATCAGGGGGGTGGAG
>NC_087202.1:138985712-139000712 GCF_015104395.2 Macrobrachium nipponense | reverse complement strand
CGCCAAGTTGTGAAATTTCCTGAATGTTTGGAAATCATTCTGTTTCACAGCCAAACAGTTAATGTGGATCATCAAAGAAAAAGGACAGTCGTGAAATGATGAACACTTCAAAGAAACTGTGCTTATTGGTGGAGTATTTCCTTTCTTCAAAGATCCTGAAAATGTGTTATTTGTTGAAGTCACATTTTTGCATGATAGGCACCATGTTTCAAGGCTCTTCAGACACAGGAGCTGCTTTGAAACAGTGGTATCGATTTCTTCTTGTCAAATGAATTTCCAGGTAGCTCCCTTGACCTTAATGTTTGTGAAAACATTGGTAGTATCTTAAAGTATCGTGTTGAAGTGCGCACAGTGAACTATGATGGTATACCAAGCCTTGATAACCTGTGAAGAGAGGTGACCGAAGTGCTCACGGAAATGGAGTTTGAGTCTCTGCTTTTTTGCGATTTGCTGAAATTATACCCCTCAAGAATGCAGACTGTGGTACAGGCAGATGGAGGCCACACAAAATATTACATACTCAGAGAGAAACTTTACTAAATACCAGTTCTGAATTACTTTTGTTTCTGTCGATATCAATTTTAGTTTATGCTGTAGAGGGGCTCTAATTTCGAAACACCCTGTAGTTCATAATGTCTTTTAATTTGCCACATGATTTAGAGCTACTTCTGTTGGCGGGGTTCTCTTACTCCATCGGCTGCATAGAAGTTTAATGGTTCCTACAACGCATATTGTGACCATCATTATAGCTACCATAACTGCCATCACTGGAACTGTGTAGCGTTCGTCAAAGAAGAATTCATCCCCATCGTTATCCTCTAGCTGTGGAACTGTAACCATCTCCAGTGTAGGCGGAACTTTAATCGCCTCGTGGTCCCCATGTAAGTGTTTCATGAAAACCTTTGTCGATGAATTGTAGATCCCAGCTGAGCGCATGAACCATCTCAAAACGACTCTGCATGAGCCATTATTAAGGGTCTGTGACCCCTGTAGGTGTATCCTAACACCCTCATTGCTGAACTGTAGATTCACGTCCAATGAAGGAATCGTAACGCCACCTCGTTGTTGACTTGATATATCCCGCGACTCCCATGCAGGTGTGTCCTGCATCCGCCTCGTAGAAGTATTGTAGACTCCCGATTTGTCCCAGAATTTATCCTGAGACAATCCCTCGACGATATCTCGTCCTTGCAATCACGACCCGTGACATCGTCGCCTGTGTGAAGATCCGACCTCTGGCACTGTAGATCCTAAGTTGTTTTCATTGTCACCACTCGTGTGAGCTTGGGAATTCTCTAAAGCCATCGTGTGTCCGTGTTTCATCATTAATAGGTTCTGATTGACCCCTTGACAAGTCCACATGATCTTAAAACAAATAAAGTCTTGCTTTAACACCCAATCTCATAATCAATTATTAAAGACTGAAATTCCTACTAAAATAGATGTGGTCTTTATCTACTGACCCCTATTAAACTTACTGGGAGAATTATCACTAACTGACCACTCATTATTAATCCCGTATCTGACAAGTATACTATCAAAAACCCAGTAATGTTTATACAGCAAAACCCCTGTAGTGTTTATACAGCTAACCTCCATCAAATATAATGTTGAATATCCCTTCTATCTTATGTATCCCATGATAAATTCTACCTCCTCTCTATTATAGAAATCCTATGTAAAGGTACTATAAAAAAAAACTGCTTAATCCTGATTACAAGTTTCCCTTGTAAAAAAGATAAATAAACTTTTCCCGCTACAAAATGTATAAGGGAAAAAATTCAACTCTTTCCCATTACAAAACGTAGTATGTATCATCACGCAAATTGCTGCCGCAACATATCAGTATCACACCCCGAATTGACCCCTTAAAATTCCTCACCATGGAATGTCATCATCAACATTCCTGAAAGCAGTGCAAACCTATGAGTAATTAACCCCAAAAGAAAATATCAACAATTGATCTCATCCGAGACACCACAGCATTGTCGGCACCAAACCACCTGTTTATTCAACATGTGCTCAAATCGCACTATGGACTTGTCTAGTCAGACTCGTAAACCCAGAAATCATCATTCCTCCAAAGGGCCCAAAAATCATCCATTAAATCCTCGCTGGGAATCCTCAATAAATCCTCAATAAATTTTCACTGATACTAAAGAACCACATTAAACCTCAAAATTATCCTCAGGACATCCTCATTGTCACCACAAGGGTACCCAAAAACTGTCCTCGAAAATCCTCCATTAAAGAAAACCGCCACATGTATCTAACACCCAAGTAATCACCTCATGGGGATATAAACCACAGAAAACCACAATCCAGAAATTATCCATAACAATTATATACCGCCAAATATAACCACTGGTGAATATAATCTCATAAAATACAACACCTTACCAGGACCCCGTAAAACCACAATGCACTAGTGCCACCCCCCAAGAGCCAAAATACCACAAAGAACTGCAATCACCACCCGGTATCACCAAATCACAAATTCACTCTAGGTATCATCACCACCAAAAGTCATCAACAGGCAAACCCTTTATAATATTTCTCAACTCTACGGTAGTTTCCCATATTTTTTTTAATCCCATTTATGCATTATGAAAATAATTACCTCGGTTTTTTACACCAAATCGCCACAGTTTGCGCATAGTAAGAAAATAGTAAAAGAATGAAAGGGAAAAAAATGTTACATCAAACTGCTTAATCACATTTTGTCATCCATTTGCAAAGTCTGGGAAAAAATGCAACTGTGCGATGTTCTCTTCTTATTTCTACCTATCTTTTTCAATTTAGATATGCGAGTTACTTTCGACCGACCTGTCTTTTCATCTAAGACTACAAATCTGTTTCCTGTCCTTTCTCCAATAACTCTAAAAGGACCCTCAAACTTTGGACCTAACATGTAATTTAGTACATTTCTCACATTGGTTTTTAGGAATACATTGTCTCCAACAGCAATTTTAACATCTAATGATTTCTCGTTGCTTCTTTCCACCATTTCTCGGGTCGTAGCCTCGAGATTACGGCTGTGGAAATTACTGCTTCAATTGTATCTTCTCCATGATGAGGTATAGTTAGCAAATCAAATGTGCCTCATGATTGGCAACCAAACCATGCTTCAAATGGAGACATTTTAATGGAATCACTGACCATAGTATTAATGTTATGTCTAACTATATCTGTATATCTATCCCAGTTTCTATCGTTTCCTCCTAAGTCTTCCTGAGAGCTTCGAGCACTTTCCTGTTTGGTCGTTCACATAACCCATTAGCTTCAGGTCTGTATGGAATAATTGTTACTTTCTGTATCCCCATGACCTCTGCCAAACACTCTAAAGTCTTGTTTACAAATTCTCTGCTATTGTTGGTCAACAAAACCTCGGGTGAGCCACATCTGCAGATGACACCAATGAAAAATGTTATAGCTACTTCTTCGGCTGTTTTATGCTTAAGTGGAAAAATTTCTACTATCCTCGTTAGTTCATCTATTATTACCAACAGGTACTTATTCGCATACCTAGATTCCCAAAAATTTCCTGGGATATCCATATGTATTCTCTGAAAAGGTCTACTTGGTATCGGATATGACCCTAATTTGCAAGAAGTTACCCTTGCGGGGTTGCAAACATTGCACACTGTACAGTTTTTCATAAAATTTTCCACATCTTTCCACATATTTTTCCAAATATACTTATTACGCATCTCATTATATGTTTTTTCTATCCCCAAATGTGGACTACTGAACCTGCAATGTACTATATCCAAAACTACTGAAATTAGGACTTTCAGAATAACGATCTGTGTCGTGTCTCATTTACTTTCACTAGTCCTTAATTTATATTTAATTTTCCTGACCAACAGATTACCTTCTAATTTTAAACCTGAAAAAGGTAACTTATAACCTTTCCTGACTGATTCCCCTCTGAGGACGCTTTTAAATCTGCCAAAACTTCATCCTCATCTTGCCTTTGCTCTATGAGACTTATATCCCATTTTATAGAATCACTAGTAACTAGCGCAACTTGAAATCCTTCCGTATCATAAAAACTTCTAATGAAACTAATAAGTTTCTTGTTGATTTCATCAACAATGCTGCTGATAAAGCAATACCAAACTCAAAACCCCATTAAACAAAGCACAAAGTTCCATGGTGGTCCGATGAGCTAAAAGGATTAATGAATATAAAACACTCAATAGGTAGACGATTGGATAATTTGAATGGAAAGTTCAGTAAAATAAATAAAACATTACCAATATTAGAAGGTAAATTACAAAAAATGACTACATTTTTGCTAGAAATTGATGCATTAAACCTCTATACAACAAAATATCTGCAAAATTTAAAAAGAAAGTAATTCAAGGAAGAATAATTTCATGGAGGAAATATGTATCAGATCTCTCTAATAATACTCCCATACAAAAAATATGGGAAAATTCAGGAAAATAAATGGTACTCATGTGAAACCTCCCAGACATGCTATATTAAAAGATGGAAAAAGAATACTTGATACAAAAAAAATAAGTAATATAATAGGAGAAAACCTAGCAAATGTAAGTAGTGATAGAAATTTAGATGACCTCTCCTGCACAAAGAAAAGTAATATAGAACTAATAACACTAAATTTTGAAACAATAGAAAACATATATTGTAATAAAAAATTTAATATGGAAGAGTTGGAATATGATCTCACGGACAGCAATAAATCTGCTCCTGGAGGTGACTAAATTTGTTTTGAGAGGATCTGCCACTTAGCACCTTTGGCAAAGTCATACTTATTACAATTTTAGAATCATGTATGGCTTAGAAACTTATTTCCGGATGAATGGTGTAAAGCAATAATAATTCCTATCCCCAAACCTGGAAAAGATCCAAGTAATGCAAATAACTACAGACCAATTTCTCTAACAAGTTGCTTATGCAAATTACTAGAAAAAATGGTAAATGCTCGATTAACATGGCACATTCGAGAAAATAAAATTTTGACTCCCACTCAATTCGGGTCGCAATGTAACAGGTCTACATTAGATTCTCTTTCTATCCTAGGAGACCATATCCGCAGAGGATTTGAACAAAAACAAATAACTGTAGCAGTCTTTTTTGACAATGAAAAAGCTTATGATACTACATGGAGGTACCCTATATTAAAATCTTTACAAAATAACATCTGTGGACATTTACCTAGGTTCGTCCAAAACTTTTTAACAAATCGTAGTTTTCAAGTGACAATTGATGATGTATTGTCCAGAACATTTTCTCTTGAAAATGGTGTTCCAGAGGGAAGTGTCCTTAGTGGCACACTGTTTACCCTAGCAATTAATGATATTAATAAAAATCTACCTACTGGAATTAAAAGCAACCTATACATGGATGATTTTGCCATGTGTTATTCAGCCTGTCGTATTAAACATGCAGAGCGCATCATTAATAAAAGTATAATAAAAATAAATGAATGGACCTCATCTGTAGGATTTAAATTATCCATACATAAGACTCAAGCGGTCGTGTTTTATAAAAATAAAAGGTGAATGAATGGTGAAGTAATAGATTGAAAAATCAGAAATCATAGTTTACCAATTAGACAAACTGCAAAATTTTTAGGTTTAGTTTTGATACTCACTTAAACTGGAAACCCCACATAACATACTTGAAATCAAAATGTAAAAGAGCATTAAATCTAATTAGAAAATTATCAAACACTACTTTGGAAGCCGATAGACAAACCCTTACATTACTGTATAAAGCAACAGTCATGTCTATAATTGATTACGGTAGCGAAGTATATGGCTCGGCGTCAGACGCAGCACTGAAAACATTTGGACCCAGTTCATAATGAGGGCAAAAGAATATGTTCAGGAGTCTTTAAATCATCACCGACCTCTTCTTTACAAGTTGAATGTGGTGAACTACCTCTCTCTCTCCATAGAGCTGGTAATAATGAAGAGTGCTCTGAGAATTAGGACAAGCAATTCTCCAACAAAAAAATTATTTGAACTAAGAGATATATTTATAAACAATCATCCACCCCCTTTCCCAATCAGAGCTAGAAGATTGTTTGAGTCACTAAATATGGATATACAAATTCCTCCAATAGTAAAATTACCTCCGCCGTGGACAGTGAATAAAATGAAAACTTTCACACAATTAAAATATTTATCAAAAATACTCATTTACGCCAGCACACCATAGACAACATACAATAGAGCATAGGGCTGAAAAATCCACATTATGCAATATACACAGATGGATCTAAATCATAACACGGAGTGGGATATGCTGCAGTGTCCCAAGACAAATCATATCAATTCTCTCTACCTAAATCAGCTTCAATATTCACAGCTGAGCTGTGTACAATTGCCTCGGCCATAAAAATAATTAAAGAAACATCACTCAATAATTTTGTGATATTTAGTGACTCGAGAAGTGCCATAGAAGCCATCCAGAGTTACAAACCAAAAAATAATATTGTACAACAAATTAAATTATTACTTTAATACTTTAGATATTACTTTAATATTATTACTTTAATAAATTACTTTAATAAATTAGATATTATTGGGAAACATGTGGAAATATGTTGGATCCCTGCCCATGTGGGATCAAAGGAAATGAAGAGGCTGACAAAGCAGTCAAAGACGCAAATCAAATGACAAGATAAGTGTAAATCTCCCTATTAGTGATAATGTAACTAACATAAAGATGGGTATTATAAGGAAATGGCAACATGTTTGGAATGAAGAATCAGAAAATAATAAATTAAAACAAATAAAACCAGATGTTGGAATGTGGAGTTCATCATATCAGGGAGAAAGACATGCACAAGTAATTCTGACACATCTCCGTATAGGCCATACACGTTTGACACATGGTTAATGAGCAGCCCACGTGGCTCAGCTCCTGAGTGCGCAGAGTGCAAGATGGTTATAACTGTCAGACATGGGTTATGCGAATGCCCAAAGTACAACCAGCAACGACTGTTGACATTTGGAAACAGATCTATGAAAGAAATCTTGTCAAAATCCTCTGCATTTTCAGTCATGCCTATTTTTATGTTCTTGAAAACGTGTAATTTAGTTGATAAATATAAACCTAGGTTAAATGTGAAAATACGAAATTATTAGACTATTTAATGAATTTTAAAAACAAAACTTTTAACTGTTACTTAACTTATTCTGATTTTATTTTTTATGTATGTATGGATACGTGAGTAAATGTATTCATTGTGTGCATGTGTTCCAGTGTGAGTGTGTGCCTTTGTGCAGTTTTTAGTTTAATTTTCACTCATTTGTCATCACAACGAATAAACAATTCGGTTCCAGGGCTTTGCCTCTGGCCTAGACATGAGAGCTGAAAGTCAGCTCAGTGGTCCGGTTGAACTTCTTTAATAATAATAATAAGTTCATACATTATCAATACAGTATATGAATTCTCATTAAAAACAAAAGTACATAAATACAAATCGACAATTATAGGAGCGTACCTCAAATTGTACTCTTAATAGGGCTTCATTCATGCAGCCGCCCATATGCTAGTTTGTCACCCAAAACCGCACTCTGGTTCCTGCATTATCTAAGTGTAAGAATCACTTGCATCCGGAATTGTACTATGTTCGAATTCCAACCAGTGATAATCGGCAATTGGCACTCTTCTCAAAGTATCAGGATGGGTATGTAAACTTATAGATAATGTCGAGTTCTCTCCAATATCCCCGGAGTTATTTTTCATGACTAAAGTGCATTTTCTGGGTTTTTATAATGTATTCAGAGCTCTAGTTAACCATTTTCACCTTTACTTTCTGTGTGTGTGTATTACATCTTTTAATATTCTCTCATCTAATTTGTAATTGTCATTATATTGGTTTTCATAGTATAGCGGGATTGTGGTGGTTTTGGGTTTAGCGGGTACTAGGGATTGCTTGTGATTTAGAAACTTTTTAATATTTGCATCAATTACATAGTTTGAGTAATTATTATTTACTAGTTTTTGCTTTATATGCTTAACCTCATTGTGAAATTCTTTTCATGTTTCTGATATTTTAAATGTTCGATTAAGGTAATTTGTGATAACACTATTGAGGCAGATACCTAAGTTATTAGGTTTATGACAAACTTGTGTTTTAAATTTGTTATCGGAGCCATCAACTAAGACGTTAAGAAATGGTAGTTTATTATCTATGTTCAGTTCATAGGTGAAATTCAGGACTGAGTCTTCTTGAAAGAGGTTCCTTAAAGCAATTAACTGTGATTCCTTTAACCTGTACAAAAATGTCATGGAATGGAATATGAAATTTAGGCTTGAAGCCAAGCACTGGAATCCATAGGGATTATTCAGCGCTATAATGAAACTGGTTTGACATGAATATTTATGTTGATGATTTTATAAACTAAATAAATACAGGCGATTTTAAAATTATGATAAAAACGGATATCCGTCATAAAAATTATAACTTCGCATTTCGTGAATGCAAACAAGAGTAAAAAACTTATACATACATGTACCATACACATACTCATATTCATATAAGTATGCTTATATAAACAACTTTAGTGTATACACTACACTTTGCAACGTACCGGGCGGTCAATATTAAATTTCATTAAAAAGATTAATGTCTCTAAGGAATCCAACAATTCTATTAACATCCGGACCAAGCAGTTCTATTATATCCCTGCCCACTAACCCATGTCTCTGTCGTGCCGCAGAATACTTATGGCAATTGCATATAACGTGTTCCACAGTAAGAGGAGAGTCACACTGCATACAGACTGGTGCAGGTACCCCCTCCAACAGGAATCGGTGGGTCAATCGAGTATGGCCAATTCTTAGACGACATAATACAGTTTCTACCCTACGATTTTGTTGGAAACCAGAGGGCCAATGTTCAATACTTTGTCGGATCTTCTTGTACTTTTTATTGTTGGTCAGATAGGGAGATGACCAACGTGCTTGCCATTTATTTTTAACATATGAACGAATAGTCCATTTCATGTCAGTGGAAGGAATATGGTGGAAGAGAATGTCTTCTTTATTAATGACATCTCTTGCTTCATGGTCAGCAAGTTCATTACCAGCAATACCCACATGGGAAGGAACCCAGCAAAACTGGACAGATTTGAATTTGGAAGCAAGCCTATATAACCATTCTTGAATACGTTGAACAATTGGATGTTCAGGGTTATACTGCTGAATGGCCATGAGTGCACTATAAGAATCTGAGTAAATGGTGAAATTATTACCCTGTAGAGTAGAAGCAATCTCAAGAGATTTGGCTAATGCAGTTAATTCAGCTGTAAAAATGGATGCATTATTTGAAAGTCTGCCCACATAAGAGTTATTACTATGAACAACAGCACAACCAACACCACTTGATGTTTTTGATCCATCAGTGAAAAGTTTAACAGAACCCGAATGTTTTCGGTCATGATCAAGAAAACAAGCCTTCACTTCTTGGACATTAACTACAAAAATGTCATCTACGTATCTGCCATGTAGGTCTGGTTTTAAACCTTGGGTTTCAAAAATCTGGTTTTCTTAGTTACCCATATAAAGTTGGGCCTAATGGTGATCCCATAGCTACTCCTTCCTTTTGTAAATATAGTTTTCCTTAAGGGCATTTAAATGGTGCTTCCTTTGTACATAGTTCTAGAAACTGTCTTAGGATGTTTTCGGGGACCTTTGGTGGTGGGATGTGGGGATGGTTATACGAATATTCCAGAATTATTTCAATTGTTTCATTTATTGGAACATTTGTGAAGAGGCTTTCTACATCTAGTGATGCAATAATTCCTTTGCTGGTATTTTTTCTTGAAGCATATCTATAAACTCAACAGACGATTTCAGAGCATATTGGTCTGTTATATATATATGGGGATATTATTGTATTCACAGTTTTTGCCAAGTTATATGTCGAGGTAGGTATCTGTGATATAATGGGTCGTAATGGATTACCCTGTTTGTGTGTTTTATCATCACCATATATATACCCTACTCTAAAATCACCAACAATTTTAGGTGGTTTCAGACTCTTTTGTGTTGAATTTAGAGTTTCAATAAGTCAGTTAACCTTCTGTTTCAGTTTGTCTTAAAAATGTAGATTGATCCAACAATGTACAGTTAAGCTTATTTAGATATTCCTCCTTATTCATTATAACATAGACATTAGATTTATCTGCTCTCCTAATAACAAAGTCATCATTATTTTATAAAAGTTTAGCAGCTTCCCTGAGAGATGGGGTTATAAGGCTCTTACTTTTAACGTTCCTACGTTTAGTGCTGTCTGCTGTCAGTCGATCTACCAAATTACTGCTGATGGTACTTTATTTTGGCTTTCTAATTCTAGTAAATTTTTATGTAGTAGTTCTGATTCAGTTTTCTTATGCATTTTATCATATTTAGGCACCATGTGACAGTTTATTGTTTAAGAGTTCCTTTTCTTCCTTACTTAATGTATGGCTAGACAAATTGAAAAATGAATATTTTTCTTCTTTTAGAACAAATAATTTTTCCCCTTCTACTTGAACGTGACATCCATGATACAAGGTATTAATTGTATTTAATATTCTAGATTTAACGGCATTCTCGGTGTTCCGTAAGATAACATTAATTGCATTAAAAATTGAGTTTTTCAAGCCAGTGCTACAGTCAAATTCTTCAGTTTGTCTCAAACAGT
This sequence comes from Macrobrachium nipponense, assembly GCF_015104395.2. NCBI lineage: Eukaryota > Metazoa > Arthropoda > Malacostraca > Decapoda > Palaemonidae > Macrobrachium > Macrobrachium nipponense. The sequence goes on along the minus strand of NC_087202.1, from coordinate 138,990,037 downwards.
CTTCCTTGCATGTTCCAACTCCTTTTCCTGTTTGGAATTTTTATCAATTTTTCTTTGCACTAAGCACTTCCTGTACTGTAGTGTGGGCACTTTAGAAGCTACCTCTGGGTCGTGAAGTCTTATTCTGGAGTAGTTAGGTAGCATATTTTCTTTAAGGCATATGGTGTTAAATTCCCTGAACCATTTCCTACGCACAGTTTTCTTGTAAATGCTTTCATAGCATCTATATAGTTTCAGTAATTCCTCAAGGACAGATTACAGAAGGTCGACATATTTCATTTCGATGTCAATAGAAATAAAAGAATTTTATAATATAAGAGATCACTGTAAAAAATGCAAGACATAATTTTCTTATGAATATTTTAATATTATCGCCCAAGTACCCAATGACCACTTTCTCTCTCCATCCTGGAATCTTTAACTATCAAGCAGCTTCTTCCTTCCCTAAACAGCCAAACCTCTTCCACTATCTTATATATAGCCAAAGTTGACGTCGTCCTCCTGAGAACTGAGATTGTCACTCAGTTCTTAGTTCCCGTAGAGTTACTATGGGTTTCTCAGACAGTGCAAGCACGTCCTTATTCCTTCCGTCCTCTCTCTCTCTCTCTCTCTCTCTCTGTGTGTGTATGTGTGGTACTGTAAATGATTATTAGAGTAAGAGATCTGGGTATATGGTGGAGTAGTAGAACGATAGACACACTGATTGATGGCAAAGTGACTGTTATACTTGTGTTTGGTTACCTTCTAAGCAATCCTCATTTGGACTCTGGGGGGACATCAGCCATATACTGGTATTACGAAAGTGAAGAAAAGATGGCCACCTCGGAACATAACTGTCGGCATGGTTGCAGAAATGCGTTTGTCAATCAACTTTTCAAATTTTTTAGCAAAGAGAAAGCCGCCATTTGCTTCAAGATTGTTTTGAATAGGTAACTGGTTATAGTTGTTCTATGTGTTACAAATAAAAATTAAGCCTGTCTATCTGACATTTTTTAGAGTTAAATCCTTGATTTTACCGATGAACATATTTTTAAATCATGAATATTTATTTTGTGTGTATACAGAATATGTTTAAACTGAAGCAACTTTCAAAGATATATATGTATATAATATACTAATATAATATAAATATATATTTATATATATATATATATATATATATATATATATATATATATATATATATATATATTATATATATATATATATATATATATATATATTATTATATATCTATATATATATATATATGTATATATATATATATATATAATATATATATATATATATGTATATATATATATATAGTATATATATTATATATAATATATATATATATATATGTATATATAGTATATATATATATATTATATATATATATATATATATATATATATATATATATAATATATATATATATATATATATATATATATATATATATATATATATATATATACATATATATATATATATATATATATATATATATATTTTATATATATAAATATATATATATATATATATATATATATATATATATATATATATATATATATATATATATATATATATATATATATATATATATATATATATATATATATATATATATATATATATATATATACATAATAATATATATATATATATATATACTTATATATATATATATATATATATATATATATATATATATATATATATATATATATATATATATATATATATCTATATATATATATCTATATATATATATATATATATATATACTATATATATATATATCATATATATATATTATATATATATATATATATATATATATATATATATATATATATATATATAATATATATATAATATATATATAATATATAAACAGATGAGTGGATCATTAGATATATACAACGATGTAAATTGTTAGATAGATAGATAGATAGATAGATAGACAGATAGATAGATGGATAGAAAAAATCATACAAAAAAGTTTAAACTGAAGCAACTTTCAGAGAGAGAGAGAGAGAAAGGAGGGGGAGAGCAGGTGAGGGAAGAAAGGATAGGGAAGGAATAAGGAAGGGGGAGGGGGTGGAGGTGGAGGGAGAGAGTAGGCGGAGCTTTTTTATACTGTTGTGTTCGTATCCATTTCTGGCTAATCGAGTTTTTGCCTCTTGGAACAGGGACAAGTGTCTTTATTCTTTACAATTAGTAAATCATGATACTCTTATAAATTACGGCACTGGGTGTAATGCGCTATAGCAAAATCTCGTACTGATACGAGTTTTCGCTACTGAGTTACTGCCCGAAAACGTGCTTGCACTGTCTGCGAAACCCATAGTGGGTACTAAAACTTTCTAATGCTATAATTGTCATTTTTTAAATTTTTTTTTTTAGTTCAATATATTTTACATTTTTTTTTTTAATTTGTTTTTTTAGACATTTTTATTCTTTGTACTCTTGCAGCCCTGAAGATGAGGCATGTGGCCTCGAAAATATGGTCAAATAAAATATGATGCTACGATGGCTGTTTGCTATTCTGTTCTTAGTGTATATATATATATATATATATATATATATATATATATATATATATATATATATATATATATATATATATATATATATATATATATATAATATATGCATGTATGTATTAGTATAAAAGGCCCTTAAGAACCTATTTGAACGCTGCAACCATATATTTCTGGGCCTTCACCTTGTTCCCGAAATGAACAGGGCAGTGAAGGAAGTACAAGATTAGATTAGATTATAAAATTTTTGGCTCATAGCCAAGCGCCGGAGCCGGGGGGCCATTCAGCGCATATATATCTTAAGAATAAAAGTCAATGTCGCACAAACAAACACACACAGAACCGATCAAACATACAAATCATTTATTCATAAAAACCAAACAAGAAACCTAAAACAACTAAGAGAAAATTAAAATTCATAAAAAGACAATATAAAATTGTCATAATTTGCTCTGCCTGAGCACCTTCACCTAAAAATATTCGCCAAGAGTCTTATTTACCAGCAAACAAGCTCTACGTTTGTTTTCAAAATGTGGGCACTCCACCAAAATATGCACCACAGTCAAATCCACATGACAGGTGGAACAGCGAGGAACCTGCCTATCCGCTCCACTCGTCATTAGATACCCGTGAGTATATTTAGTGTGGCCAATACGTAATCTAGCTAAAACTATCTCAGACCTTCTATCCATCCGGCTATGAGGCCAAGGAAGAACAGAAGGCCTAATCGATTTCAATTTGAGATTATTATCTAAAGTAGACCAATGGCCTGCCACTGGTCTCTACAATAAAATCGAATGGTACTTTTAAAATCGGAAACAGGGACGCCCATGTTAGAAATGTGCCTAAGCCTAGTTGCAGCCTTAGCAGCAGCGTCGGCTCGCTCATTCCCAACAATTCCAACATGGGACGGAGCCCAACAAAACCTAACAGAAAATCCTCTTCTATTAATTAAAAGATAAAACCAATCTTGTACTTCTTGCACTAAAGGGTTGCAAGAGACTAGGCTTTTAAGAGAAGATAAAACACTCAAAGAGTCGGTAAAAATGGTAAAAACCTTGTTAGTACAAGAACTATAAAAAAATATATTTAAGAGCAGTCAAAACTGCCAGCAGTTCAGCTGTAAAAACAGAGGAATTAGATGGAAGCTTCTTTTTAATAATATTATCACTAGTCACTACAGAGCAACCAACACCATCAGAACCCTTCGAACCATCAGTATATATATGTTGAGAATCACCATGTTCAAAAGCATGGTCCAAAAAACTTGCCCTCAACTGATCACCAGAGCTGATACTCTGCTGTCCCTAATTGGGCAGATTTCTAAGTGTGGCCTATTCCAAGGAGGAAATTTTGAGGGGGAAATTTCAGCTACTGCAGGGGGTAGTAACCTCACCTCCCTGGCAGAGCTTGCTAGTCGAACTTCAAGTGGCTTTGGCAGTCTAGGTCTATTTGGGGCTCTATCAGTTGGTTCTCTAACATACTTATAATTAGGGTTTAGCTTTGATGTAAGTACTCTTGATATGACTCTCAAGCCTAATTCCTCCCTACGGATAAATAGTGGGGGAAAACCTGACTCAACATATAGGCTTTCTACTGGAGAAGTTCTGTAGGCTCCCGTACAAATACGTAAAGCCAAAATTATGGACAAATCTAATTTCTGCAGTGTTGTCTTGCATGCACAACCATAAATTTTGACAACCATAATCAATTTTGCTTAGGCATAAAACCTGGTACATCCTCAAAAGGGTGATTCGATCTGCCCCCCAATTAAAATTAGACACAACTTTAAGA
>NC_087202.1:138958212-138980712 GCF_015104395.2 Macrobrachium nipponense | reverse complement strand
TTGTGGGTCTTCATCTACTTTTATCAGTCCTTCTTCCCATGCACTCTTTAGCCATTCGTCTTCACTGGTTTTCATATATTGCCCCAGTGCTCTATTCTCGATATTGACGCAGTCCTCTATACTTAGTAGTCCTCTCCCTCCTTCCTTTCGTGTTATGTACAGTCTGTCTGTATTTGCTCTTGGGTGCAGTGCTTTGTGTATTGTCATATGTTTCCTAGTTTTCTGGTCTATGTTGCGGAGTTCTGCCTTCGTCCATTCCACTATTCCTGCGCTGTATCTGATTACTGGCACTGCCCATGTCTTTATGGTTTTTTATCATATTTCCGACATTGAGGTTTGATTTGAGTATCGCCTTGAGTCTCTGTATATATTCTTTCCTGATCGTGTCCTTCATCTCTTGGTGTTTTATATCCCCTCCTTCCATTATTCCCAGGTATTTGTATCCCATCTCATCTATGTGTTTGATGTTGCTCCCCTCTGGTAGCTTTATCCCTTCAATTCCTTGTTACTTTGCCCTTTTGTATGTTGACTAAGGCACATATTTGTATTCTAAACTCCATCCTGATGTCCCCAGATACAATCCTTACAGTCTGGATTAGGGTATCTATTTCCTTGATGCTCTTACCATACAGCTTGATATCGTCCATGAACATCAGATGGTTAATTCTGTTGCCTCTTTTTTGAGTTGGTACCCAGCATCCATCTTCTGCAGTACTTTTGTCATGGGAATCATGGCTACTACGAAGAGTAGTGGGGACAGTGAGTCGCCCTGGAAGAACCCTCTCCTGATATTAACCTCTACTAGTCTTATTCTAGAGCTTGTAAGTATTGCATTCCAGTTGCACATTGTGTTGTTGAGGAAGCTGATGGTGTTATCCTCTGCCCCATATATTTTCAGGCATTCTATTAGCCACGTGTGTGGTATTAGTCAATCCATGCCATGCATAGGTTGGTTTTTCTTCTCCTACTGTTCTTCATTACCATTTTGTCTATCAGGAGCTGGTCTTTTGTGCCCCTACACTTCCTTCTGTAGCCTTTCTGTTGGTGGGGGATGGTGTTTGGATCTTATGTGCTTTGGCCTTAAGTTCTGTGTTGTTTAGTCCCCTCTCTTGTACTTTGTATTTTTCGTTGAGTTCCTCCCTTGTTTTCTTGCTTCTTAGCCTTTTTTCTACCATCTCTTTCAATTTACTCAAGTCAGATCTCATCACCATGATTTGCTTTTCGAGGCACCTTTTCCAAGGAGGTTGCTATTTTGGTTTCTGTTGGGTTGGTTGTGTTGGTGGTGTTGGTGTTCATATCCCCCATCAGTTCAGCTACTAATCTTGCTCCTGCATATGCCAAGTTATTTGTTTCTTTGATACTGGTGGTGTGTATTTTTTCCCATTATTTCATTGACCTCACTTGTTTTCTCCCTTAATTTCTTGGTGTTGTAGGCTTTCATGGAGGGGATCTGTGTTCCCTCTGTATCTGGTTCCATCCATTGTTTAATCTTTTCTACCCATTCCGTCCTCTCTGTTACTTTGTCGGTGTTTCTTCATGTGTCGTTGTTTGATACCTCATCATCCCTGTCGTCTTCTGTGGCATCGTCTCTCGGTTCGTCTTCTTGTAATTCGTTGTCGTGAGTCATTTCCCTTTCCAGTTCCTCTCTTTCTGCTGGGGAGAGCCAGTTCTTTTTCTTTATGTTCCTTACTTGGTCTGCCAGCCTCTGATCTGAATAGGGGGTGTTATTCCTCTCATTCCAGATGTTGACCAACCTTCTTCTATATCCTCTCTCTGTCGGGTTGCTTCTGATGTTGCATCTCCATACTTCCTTATTTTCTTCTCTTGTCCATTTCTTCCTCTGGTTTGCTTCTGTAACTCCAATCTCAGGCTGTTGGTTACTGTCGTTGTGGTGGTCAGTTGCTGGATGACGACCTCCAAGTACCTGACCGTCTTCCCCTTCAATTGAGCTGCCGGACGAAGCTCCTCTGTTGCCAGAGGTTCCATTTACGTTGTTGTCGTTTAATCCTTCATTTCTTTCCACCTTTGCTGAGTTTTGCTATTTAACCCATAGCTGGACCCTACCCATCAGGATAGGTACTCATTTACAGCTGAGTAGACTGAGGAAGATCCTTTCCCAAGGATTATTATTATTATTATTATTATTCTATACTTATTATTATTATTATTATTATTATTATTATTATTATTATTTTGGAAGGAGACCCTCTTTCAAACAAGTCTTATTGCTGCATCAGCTGCATTCAACTTGTAAATAGTCTTCTCTATTTTTCTAATAATAGCTTTCTCTCTGCTACTACAACTGGCGAGTATTGCGCCAATATTACTCATCAGGATTGATTGATTGATTGATACTATATTAATCTAGCATCGCGACAACTAGGTCACTGATGCCGAACTATATATAAAGACCCTATAAATTTCAATAATAACAATTAACAGAAAATTTAAACAAAAAACATATATATACACACACACAAACACATATATACATACCATTATACACACATATATATATATACATATATATACATACCATTATACACACATATATATATACATATATACATATACATACACATATACATACATACATATATACACACACATACACATATAGTATACATATACATATATGCACACACACACATACATACATACATACGGCAAAAGATACTGGTAATTATTAAAAAAAAAAAAAATTAAAAATAAATAAATAAATAAATAAATAAATAAAAGCAAGGCGCACACAAGCATTACAGTTTATCTAAAATACCAGAGTTAAAAAGAAATCCAAACAAGCCCGTCATGTTAAAAATCCCATTTGCTCCTAAAATTTTTGACAACTTAAAAACATTATTCTCCTTCCCATAGTATAGATATTGATTGCGCTGTTCCACCAAACTGGGGCACTCAACCAGCAAGTGCATAACAGTCAGTGGAACCAGGCAATCCTCACAGTATGGTTCGTGATCACGACTCATCAAGTAGGAATGTGTCAGCCTAGTATGTCCAATACGCAGGCGGCACAGAGCCGTTTCAAACCTTCTGGGCATAAAATCGTACTGCCAAGGATTGATTGCAGGTGCAATTGTTCTCATTTTTACATTAGTAGTTAAATTTGACCAAATATTTTGCCAAAGTACTCTATGCATCTCTCTAATTGGAGTATATAAATCTCTGCACGGCAGCTTAAATGATCTGGGCTCAATACAAGAAACAGCCTCTTTGGCAATTGCATCAGCGCGTTCATTTCCAGATATTCCAACGTGTGCTGGAACCCAACAAAATTCAATATGAAAACCCCTCTGCTTACCTAAAAATAACCAACCTAGAATATTTAAAACTACTGGATGTTTGGAATAAAAATCTTTCAGTGACTCTAGACCGCTCCTAGAGTCACAGAACACAATAAAATTCTTATCACTACTTTTTAAAACTTCTTTGACAGTACTATTTATAATTCAATATAATTCTGCAGTAAATGCAGATGTATTACTTGAAAGCCTTCCACTACGCTCAAAGGACGGAAAAACTATGCTGGTTTGGATCCATCGTTAAAGACTGGGATAAAATTAACATGTTGTGACATATGATCTAAAAAGGTATAACTAATATTTTATCAGAGACATTCTTCTTTGGTTGATTAAAGTAGTTACAAAACTCTACTGCTGAGAATTTCCAAGGGGGAGATACAGATGCCTTCACCGGTAGTACACATTTGTCTGGAATGTTCAAGTCTTGGGAGGGTTGATTTCAGTCTGAAGGCATATGGACGTGGCATCTTTGGATGACTTTCATAAAAGCTATCAAATCTTCCATTTCTTAGTGACTGGCATTCTAGGGATCCAGGAAGTCTTTGGAACCTGAACCAGCTTCGAGCCAGAAGAGCCTGGTAATGTAAGGCTAGGGGCATTTCCCCAGCATCTACTAACATACTTTCTATAGGGAAGGGAAGTCCTAAAAGCTCCAGTAGCAATCCTAATTCCAGTATGGTGAATGGAGTCTAAAATCTTAAGGCGACTTGGGGTAGCCGAGTTGTAAACTTCACATCCATATGTTAATTTTGATAAAACCAAAGCATTTATACAATCTCAATAACTGGAGTCTATCTGCTCCCCAAGATGTATTTGACAAAACTTTCAAGATATCCAAGGATTTTCTGCACTTAGCCCTGAGATTTAGGATATGGGGAAGCCATGTCAACCGAGTATCAAAAATCATTCCTAAAAACCTTGTTTCGTTAACACAAGATATTCTCTGGCCATTTACATATAAATCTGGATCTGCATGTATCCCTCTAATTCTACAGAAATGCATGGCTACAGTCTTTGATGAAGAAAATCTGAAACCATGCACTTCAGCCCATTTCACTACCTTATTTATTACTATTTGTAGATGACGTTCTGCTACTGACATATGTGCAGCTGCAAAAGATAAAGAAAAGTCATCCACAAAGAGTGTGTGCATAACATCAGCAGGTATTTGCTTTACTATGTCATTAATTGCTAGAGCAAAAAGTGTTACACTTAACACACTGCCCTGAGGAACACCTTCTTGTTTACAGACTTCAGACAGAACTGCTCCTACTTGTACTTGAAAAATAACGATTTTTAAGAATAGCTTAATAAAAATAGCTAATTCTCCTCTTAAACCATATTCATGGACTACTTTCAATATTCCATACCGCCACGTAGTATCATACGCTTTTTCTAAGTCGAAGAACACCGTGATAAAGTGGTGCTTAGAACTGAATTGAATTTATAAAATTTGTGGCCATTTGCCACGCGCCGGAGCCAAAGGCCATTCAGCGCATATATACCAACAGGATATATTTAATAAAAAAGGTACACATATAATTAATCCAAATTATTAAAATAAACTTCATATTAAAATACTCAATTAAATATTATAAAACAAATGGATTTCCTTAAGAAATTTAAAAATCTCTTCTACGGGAGCACCCTCTCCTAAAATATCTGACAAAGGTTTGTTGGTGAAACCAAACCAACATCTAATATTAAAATAAAGAGGACAGTCAACAAATATATGCCTCACTGTAATGCCAACATTACAATTGGAGCATTGAGGAACCTGCCTCTCTGCTCCACTAGTTAAAAGATACCCCGGTGAGTTAAAAACGTATGCCCTATACGCAGGCGCGTTAAAACTATACTAGAATCTTCTATCCATCCCTCAACAGAAGGTGACCAGGGATGAACAGAAGGTCTGATCGATTTCAGCTTTAAATTACTATTCAAGTTGGACCAGTGATTCTGCCACTTAGTCCCCATAGGCCAAAATGGATTTAATAAAACAAAGTTTAAATCCTTCACAGGCGGAACCCTCACAGAGTGGGAAGCCCGGGAGGAAGCTGCCTGCTTAGTGGCTGTATCAGCCAGCTCGTTACCACGAATTCCCACATGCGAGGGAACCCAACAAAACTTCACACCGATGTGTTTTCGAGAATGCAGGAGGACCAGCCAATCCTGCACCTCTTGGACGAGTTGATTAGATGGCATCAACTTCTGGAGTGCAGCTAGGGAACTCTGGGAATCACAATAAATAATATACGAGTCCCCAGTGCTACCTGTACTAAAAATTATTTCAAATCGCTAAAAAATAGCATAAATCTCTGCATTCAAAATTGAGAATTTAATAGGGAGGCTTTTTTTAATTGTTCTCTCACCGACGATGACAGAACATCCAACTCCATTTGCTGATTTTGATCCATCAGTATATACAGCTATCGAGTTACTATGCTGAGTCAGAAACATGGGCCAAGAAGCTACTTTTAAGCTGAACACTTGAACTGATCTTTTTGTTGTCTCTAACTTGGCAAATATCTAAAGGAGGCCTACACCAAGGAGGGAATTTAGAAAATGTAGTTTCCATAACCAGTGGAGGAATAAGGCCTACCTCTCTCGCACTGATGTTTAATCTAATTTCAAGGGGCTTAGGCAATGTAGGTCTATTTGGTGCTCTGTCAACAGGATGTTTTAAATACTAAAATTTGGGATTAGATTGAGAGGTTAGTGCTCTTGACAAATATCGGAGACCTTGTTCCTCCCTCCGAATGAAAAGAGGAGGAAAACCAGAGTCTACATAAAGGCTCTCAACAGGAGACGTTTTAAAAGCACCTGTACAAATACGCAATGCCATATTGTGTACTACATCCAGCTTGCCTAACAAGGTCTTACATGCTGAGCCATAAACCTGAGATCCATAATCAATCTTACTCAAGCATAGTGCCTGATAAATTCTTAATAAAGTAGTACAGTCGGCTCCAAAATTCAGGTTACTAACAACTTTAAGAATATTGCACCGCTGTTTAACCATTTACTGCTGTCTCATTTAATTTATGTTCAGCAAAAGTCAATTTTTTGTCAAAAATAATTCCTAAATATTTGACTTTATCTTCATACAGCAAGATAGAACCTTCTAAAAATAAGGTTGGAATCTCTTCCCTTCTTCGTGTTCTGCAAAAACGTATAGCTTTAGTTTTTTCTGCAGAAAATTTGAACCCTTTACTATTAGCCCAGGAAGTAGCAGCATTAATTGCAAACTGAATTTTAGTACAAGCTTCAACTGCAGTAGCTCTACTACAGACGACAACAATATCATCCGCGAATGCTTGACCAGTTACTCCAACAGGGAGATGTTCAAGTAAATCATTAATGCAATATTAAAAAGGTTGGACTAAGCACACTCCCTTGTGGAATGCCTTCTTCCTGAAGATACTCTGATGAGAAGGTAGAGCCAATTCTAACTTTAAGGTACCGGTCAGACAGGAAGTCTTTGGCAAAATTAAACATATTGCCACCAATACGCCATTCAACCAGCTGCATTAAAATACCAGCCCTCCAGGTAGTATCAAATGCTTTTTCCAGATCAAAGAACACGGCAATTGTTTGATTTTGGACTGCAAAAGCATTCTGAATCTCACGTGTGAGACATAATAAGGGATCCAAAGTACTTCTATTCTTGCGAAAGCCAAATTGCCTCTTTGACAACAGGTTCTTTGTTTCTAATAACCATATCAGACGAAAATTCACCATTCGTTCGTAAATCTTGAAGACACAGCTGGTAAGTAGCAATAGGCCTATAACTATGGGATGACTAGGGTCCTTTCCAGGTTTCAAAAAAGGAACTATAACAGAGTTTTTCCACAACTTGTATGAAGTCCCTGAGCACCAGAATTCGTTTAAAACATCGACAAAGAATTTTTTTGACTCCAGAGGTAAATGAGAAATCATTGCATAAATAATATCATCTTCTCCAGGTGATGTTGCAGAGGACAAAGATAAGGCATATTCGAATTCGACAATACTAAATGGAAGGTTATATGCCTCAGAATTTGAACAAACAGGCGGATTAACTACAGTCATGTTTTCTCATATTGCGAAATTCAGGGGAGTAGTGACTGGGGCTTGAAATGCTTGAAAAGTGCCGAGCAAAGGCCTCTGCCACCTCTCTTGCATCCGATATAACTACAAGTTGATTTTCAAAATAGGTAAAGGAGAAGGGGAAAATTTCCCTAGTAATTTACGGATTCTATCCCAAACCAGAGAAAGTGGCGAGTTATACTTTAGTTCTGATATGTACCTAACGAAGGACTCTCCTTCCTTGTTTCTTAAAAACTTGCTTTTGTTTGGCGAGGTTTTTCTTGTATATTATTCTATTAACCAAGACAGGACGCCTTCGATATCGCTTGTAACTGGCTCTTGCAATTTTCCTACTCAAGGCACATTTATTATTCCACCAAGGTACCAGTGGACGACGGGGTTTCCCTGATGTTTTAGGAATTGACATCATTGCCCCTTCAATCATTATACTAGCGAGATATTCGTAAGCAGCTGAGGGGCAAGGAAATTCATTGGCCTTACGATTGACTTTGGTAGATTTTTCATACAGCTGCCAATCTGCCTCCTTTATCTTCCACTTGGGTAAAGATGGAGAGGGTGTGTTTTGTACATATTCTAGATAGGATGGGATAGTGGTCGCTCCCACAGAGATTTGTTTCATACCACTGACCAACTTATAATCTAATCGTAATGACGACGAACATATTGTAAGATCAATTGCTGAACTGGAGTTATGGGGCTACATCAAACCTTGTAGGAGAACCATCGTTCATTAAAACATACATCATTGCAATCTATTAATCTTTCAATTATAAGACCACAGTGATCACACCTACCTTCCCCTCATAAAGTATGTTTTGCATTAAAATCCCCATCAGAATGAAAAGCTGAGGTAGTTGGTCTACAAGTGAGTGCAAATCTTTCAACCTCTAATTGTCTTGGATTGCCAGCTCTGTCCACCAATCGAGTTTCTAGGCCAGGTTCTAGATAAAGAGAGCACAGAGTGACCCATTTATTGATGAAAACCTGTGTTGCACAAGCTTGCAGTATGGTGTCTAATTGATAACTTTGTGGTAATGACTTGCCGCAATAATACATGTACCACCATGAGAACGTTCACCTACAGGTGGTGGGAGATCTGTGAAAAATAAAGTTCTGTCCACAGTTAGGAGAAACATTACCAACTTTAGTCTCTTGCAAACAAAGGGCAGCTAAATTATGCTCCTTGAAAAGGACCCGGACCTGTTCTCTGTTTGAATGGAAACCTCGTATGTTCCACTGACATAGAGCCATTATTTACTATCAGATTTTTTTTTTTTTTTTTTTTTCTTTTTACTTTTGGACTTGGATTGGGGCTGGTCTGGAAAGACTTGGTCTTGGTCTTGTTTCAAAGAGGAACTTGGCAGATCCTCAAGAGACCCTGCTATTTCCTCTCTTGGGAACCCTACTATGGTGTGGGGATATAGGTGGAGATGATGATGGAGTACGGGGTCTCTTATTTCTAAGAGGCACCGTCTCTGCAGCGTGCACCTGAGCCTTATGAGGTGCACTGATCAAGGTGTCATTCTGGGACATACCCAGATCAGGCAGCGAGGCTGCCTGTGAGGCTTCTACATTAGAAGCCCGAGAGACCTCCCAGAAGCCCAGAGGAGGCCCATCGGGAGGGGACAAAGGGGCCTTCTTGGATGAAGGCGGAGATGCTGAATGTACTTCGAGCTCAGAAGGGGATAGCTGAAGCTTTGACTTTGAAGTTGGTATTCTAGATAGATCCTTTATATTAGATTTTCCACTTTTTACTACTTCACTATATTGAGGTCTTGGAAACAAAAGTCTTTTTGCCTGGCTAATACTTAGATGTTCAGCATGAGCTTTCTCTATGGCTAACACTTCTTTTTTAAATGACTCGCATTCCTTATGCCTTGCATTATGATTTCCCTTACAATTTATACATAATACTGGGGTAGAACATTCGCCTTCATGCTTTTGTAAGGAGCAGGCAGCACATAACTGGTTCTAGTACATACCTTTGCCGAGTGACCATATCAAATCATATGAAACATTGGAGTGGTCTATGCTTAAAAGGTCTAACATGAAATCTCTCCTTGTCAACATATACATAATCAGGAACTTGATCATTATTAAAAGTGAAAATAATCATTCTTGATCTTGGAACCTTGAAAATCTTCCACACTTTATCATCACACATTTCCAGCAATTCCTTGTCAGGCAGTTCATATAGGTCTTGACTGAATACTACTCCCTTTTTTTTGGGGGTTGGCATAGCTAAAACTATAGTGAGGTTTGACCTCTTTTACATATCATATCAGTATTTTTCAGCTTAGTGATACATGTGACCTTGTCCCTATAAGACTTTGCATGAACCAAAAAACTATTCTTTCCAAATCTTGTAATATCAGAGTTGGTCATTGTTCCTGCCAATGTTCTCAAATGTTTCCTGAAGTGGAAAAGATTGCAAAATTCTGATTTTGTTGAAACAATTAGCCACCTGGCAGGTAAAGATGTCCTCACCTTATGTTTCCCATCTGTAGTTTCCTGACTGACTCTCGCTGGATAAAAGGAATCAACTTCAATATTCTGGGGTATTTTATGAATTAACATACATTTTAAGTTTTCCTTAGTTGAGCACTTGAAAGCATTCATGGCATTATTATGAGTTTGTAAACTCAATCCAAACCCTCCAAAATGCAAAATCTTTAGTTTCACAATACTTTATGACTTTAATTTCACCAAACCTTCCAAACATTTCCATAAACGTAAAACAATTTAAGTCTGAGGAGAGAGAATCAACATAAAGGATTCTCTCACCACTGCTAGAACTTTCCATAGCCACATTCAAGGTCTTGTCATGGGTCGTCTTCTGTGCAACTGAATTTTCTATAGGATAGTCCTTGTCCGTGCCAGAGGTCGAAGAGGAGGGTAGTGTCAAGAGGTCGCATTGTCCGGGGGAGTTTATCATAGGGTCGTTATTCATTAATCCTTCAGCAGAAATTTGAAAAACCTACTGCAAATCAGGCAGAAAAACCAGGCCCCCCGCACCACCAACCCCTCTCTCACCAAAAACACTCAGCAGAGACTGACTCCCATATGTCCACTCCCTACCCTACCCCAAAGGGATAGCTCTATCATAACAGAGTGGCTCAAGTGTAAGCAAAACCCACTTGATAGGACTGAGGGCATAACTAGTATGCAATCATCCCCATTCATGTTACAATAGAGGGCACACGGAAAGAATGCCGAGAGTCCTACCGCGAGACTATACCTCCCCGGATTCCGCAGGCAAGTCCCCCCATAGGTAGTTACGCCCCGAAGGATATTGCTATGAAATCATATCAACATCCTCAGGTGGGTCCCAACATACTCGAGAGGCGGACCAACCTCTACAGTCTCTGCCATTTGGATCAAGAAAGAGTCAATGCGCAAAAGCCCCAGCCCCTGCCCAACCTGTAAGAAGGTTTTAGTGAAGAAGGGGGGACAGCTAGGTTGAGCAACTGAGTTAAAGAAAGTAGAAGAGTGGAAACAAATTTAAGTAAGAGGAAATTGAGACTTTTGGATTCGAACTGGGAGATATTTCTCCCAGTTCGAAAGCCCTCTTGCCCGCTATGCATTTTCAGCAGTCGGCTTGAAAATGGCATAACTTCGTCAAGGCAGTCTCAAAATCAAGAGGGGAAGTGGTGCTTAGAGGCAAAGGCTTCACATATTGCAGACTCCATTCTAACTAAGATATCAACAGTGGATCGCATACTGCGGAAACCACATTGGGCCGGAGAGAAAAAGTTTCCTCGCTCTAAATACCACATTAAACGAGCATTCACCATTTTCTCCATTAGTTTACACAAACAAGATGTTAGGGATGGCAATTGGACGATAATTTCTACGAAAGAACTATCCTTTCCAGGCTTGACAAAAGGAAGGACTCTTGCTAGTTCCCAACATATAAAGGGTAGTAATGCTCTTTATAAATTCTGTTTATTTATACTGAGGATAAATCTTTTAGCATTCTGAGCAGCATGCTTGATCATAGAATATGAAATTTCATCAGGACCAGGAGCAGATTCTTTACACTTTGAGAGAGCCAATTCAAATTCTCTCATAGTAAATGGAATATTATAAGACTCCTCTTTATTTGTTGTGAAATCAAGATAATACTGTTCCATTTGTTTTCTGCTGTTTGCATATGGTTTTTCTCATGATCTTTTTTAGATATTTTAACAAAATGTAGGGCAAACTCATTTGACACTACTTTTGGATCTCCTACATTTATGCCATTTATTTTAATACAGGTGGTTGGCTAGGTACAAACTTTCCTGCCATTTTCCTTATCTTCTTCCACACTAATGTGATGGTACTCATCAGGAGGAGTCAATTTCAGGGATAATGGCTACAAATTTATTTATTTGTCACAGTAAATGAACAAATAAATCAAAATATAAGTCGATCTAGTGCCCAACGTTTCTCTCGGTATCATTCGAGCATGATCATGGCAGTGGGTCGGAGCAGACTGTCAAGATCTACTCAATATATAGTGGCAGGTCAGCAGGGGGTCAACCGCTAGCTGCGTTTTCATTGGCTGGTGGCGCAATGCGCTCCTGCTATTGACTGAAGGAAGTTTTCTTCAAGACACTTCTCATCGTTGAAGGTCGCGCTGTTGCAGCCTAGCAGACCGTCGAGGCTGGGGCAGGGCTTCCTTGGGCGTTGTGTCACGACGGCTCGCGCTGTCATTGGCTGCTGGGCTGCTAGTCTCATCTGGTATTCTTTGATTGGGGGTGTCACTTGGTCTGGTATTACTTGTACTATTATTCATACACATAGGTCTCCTTAAGTTGGTGGGGAGGAAGAGCACTTCCTGCATCGAATCCAATGAGGGCTTGCTCTTGGGCTGTATGGGAGGAGTGCCTCGAGCAGTCGCAAGCATCGCTGGTCAGGAACCCTCCCTATTATCTTGATATTCTTGATAATACCATCGCTTTAATTGCTCCTTCTTGTGCGTGGCAGGAAATCCTCTTGGACAGTTTCATAGGAATCATACCAACGTAAGAACCGGGACATCCACGGACGGGGCATAAGAATTAGTAGACTACATTCGACTGTTTGCAAGAGGTCTCTTGCTTGGGGGTTTGGGGTTCTGTTCTTCATAATAAGTAAAGGGTACGTCGATTTTGGTAATAAATTACAAGTTTGAGGTCAACATTCTTATCAAAGAGAATGTGACCCCTACCGAAGCCGACAAAGAACTCGACGCTTATTGGCTGGCATATTGGTGGTGCAGAAAGGTTACAGGTATAAAAAAATTAACAAAGAATGGATGAGGTTGATTGAGTCTGGAGGACAAAATTATGACAATTGTAAAGTTTTTTTATTTATTTTTTTTTATTCTCATCTTGCGTTTGGGACTTGTATTATATCTCATTTAAGTTAGCAGAGCTGTCAGGCATTCAGCGCATCACTCTTTCTATTCTTTTTCTGACTCATTTAGTTTGGTTCACACATGTTCTTATAAATTTCCATTTCTGACACTGATATCCAGTAAGTGTACTACATAATGTTCGATGTAAGTGAAAGTGAACTGTCTTTTGATTAAATACTCTGTAAAGCTAAAGTAGTGGCTAACCTAGTCACTTGTGGGAGGAGGGTAAGCCAGCCCAACTCAGTGCAGGTCCCAAGCCCGGATGAATAGGGAGGGTTGGAGTCAGGAAGGGCATGCGTCTGTAAAATCTCCTGCCAGAACTTTTATGAAATGAGTCTTACAAGGAATGAGAATAGGGCTAGGTTGTAACCCGGAAGTGACCCGCAGATACATCGCCCCAACTCTGTGGACATACAAGGGCTACCGCATCGTGAATGAGTGCAGCCAAAGTACCTAGCTCGAGAACTAAGAGTAGGAACATAAAAGGGTGGTACAATGACAGGAAGAGGGCGGGCAATAGCTGACCGTCTGAAAAGAAGACGAGTAAATATTCTCTGTGTACAGGAGACAAGATGGAAAGGTAACAAAGCAAGGGAACTGGGGGAGGGGTATAAGCTAATCTATAGCGGAACAAATGAAGAAGGCAGGAATGATGTTGGAATAATTCTGGCAAGTGCAATGAAGAATGAAATCTCTGAAGTAAATAGAAGAAATGATAGGATATCTAGGTCAGGCAGATGGCTGAAAATTGCACGGTTAATATCTTTTGTGCATATGCACCCCAGATAGGATGCTCAGGTGAAGATATCGCTTTTGGTCAGACTTAGAGGAGGAAATGGAAAAGGTACCAGCAGATGAAAGATGCCTTGTCAGCAGAGATCTGAATGGGCACATTGGCCAGAATAACCATGTGATCAGCTGTATACATGGTGGGTATGGCTATGATTAAAGAAATGCAGAGGGTAAGAGAATTGTTGATTTTGCTGTGTCCAAGGATATGGTACTGGTGAACATTTTTTTTTTTTTTTTCTTTTTTTTTTTTTTTTTTTTTTTTTTTTTTATCTAGCGGCAAGAACATCTAGTTACGTACAAAACAAGCGGAAGGTCCAGCCAGATAGGTTATTTGATGTATCAGAGGAAAGATTTATGTGAGGTAAAAGATTGTAAGGTCATACCAGGAGACTATGTGATGAGTGCACAACGTCGTTTGGTAGTGATGGACTTGGTTATGGAAATTGAACAAGGAAGAAAAAATGCAGGGGCCAAAAAGGCTTAAAATGTTTAAGCTGAAAGAGATTGAACCTTTGTAGGCAGTTTAAAGAAAAAGTTTTAGAAGAAATAACACATGAAATTGAAGAATTTGATGAATGGTGGGACAGAACGATGGAAATAATGCTGAGGGTTGCTGGAGAAATATTGGGTGAGAGTAATGGTAAGATGTTTTGAAAAATAAGGAAAACCTGGTGGTTCAATGAAGAAGCGAAGGATGCAACAAAGTAAAAGAGAGAAGCAAAGAAAAGGTGGTATGGGACCCAAATGGAAGAGGACTGGATGGCCTATAAGGAAGCAAATAAATTAGCAAAGAAAACTGTAGCAATTGCTAAGGATAGAGCATATGATCAGCTTTACAAAGAGCTAGATACCAAGGAAGGGCAAGGAAAGATCTTTAAACTAGCACACATGAGAAATAAGAATACCAAGGGTATAACACACATAAGACAAATTAAGGATAAGGATGGAAGCGTACTGAGAAATGAGAGACATAATAAGGAGATGGGAAGAATATTTTGAGTCCTTATTGAATGAATAAAATGAAAGATTTCTAAGAGGAGATGGACACACAAATTGTGGACCAGTCACAGAGATAACAAAAGCTGAGTTTGGAGTGGCACTGGGAAAGATGAAAAATAGTGAAGCGGTGGGACTGGATGGCGTACCTGCAGAAGCCTGGAGGGCTCTTGATGAGGAAGGAATTAACATATTGTGGCAGTAATGAAAAAGATTATGTGGAAAGTGAGATGATTACCTGAACAATGGAGAGAAAGTATATCATTCCCAATATTCAAAGAGAAAGGGGACATTCAGTGTTGTGAAAATTACTGAAGAATGAAGCTCATGTCACATAAACTAAAGGTATTTGAAAGAATTATGGATGAAAGATTACGGCAACAAGTTTTCATCGGATTCATGAAGGGGCTCAGTTCTGTGGATGGTATTTTCGCTCTGACAAATCATGGTAAAGTACAGAGAGAAGCAAACGACCTTACATATGGCCTTTATAGACGTTGAGAAGGCATAATTATTATGACAGTGTACCATGTCTCAGGGAGAGAGGAGTGATGGAGATGTGTCAGAATGATCAGGGAGATGTATAGAAATGTACAGACCAGCATCAGATCTACAGTTGGAAGAAAAGAAAATTTCCAAGTTGGAGTCGGGCTACATCAGGGCTCCGCTCTGAGCCTACTTCTGTTTAGCATCGTCTTGGATGTGTCAGGTAAGAACTGGAGGGGAAACTTGAAAGATGGAGATATGCCTTGGAGAGTAGAGGTTTAAGGATAAGCAGGAAAAAGACAGAATATACGACAACCGAAATGGATGGCAACCGTCAAAACCACAATCAAATTAGGTGGAGGAAACTCAAAAGGGTCCATAAATTCAAGTACCTTGGCTCAGTGATTGACAATGAGGGGAACATGGAAGAGGAAATTAACAACCGGATTCAGTGTGGTTGGAACAACTGGAGGAAGGTGTCTGGTGTCATATATGATAAGAAAGTCCGGATAAGATTAAGGGGCAGAGTGCACAAGGCAGTGTCAGACAAGCAATGACATATCGATTGGAAGCAACACCACTAAGGAAAACAGGGCAGAAAGTTGGACATAACCGAGATGAGGATGCTTAGATTGATGAGCGGAGTAACCAAAAAGGACAGGGCTAGAAATGAACATATTAGGGATACAGTAAAGGTCACTGAAACATCAAAGAAAGTGCAAGGGGCAAGGTTAAGATGGTATGGTCAGCTGATGAGAAGAAGAAGAAAGCAACACATGGCAAGAGAAGTGATGGACGTGGAGGTGGATGGAACACGAAGGAGAGGAAGCCCTAAGACCGGATGGAGAGATTGTATTAGAGATGATATGAGGGAGAAGGAGTAAAGGAGGAAATGATACAGGAATTAAAAACGGCGAACCAGAATAGGAATAAAGCTGGGAGGAGGAGGAAGAAGAAGGGTATCAAGTTTGCAAAATTATGAGAGGGGTGAATAACCATAAATCAAGGTTAATAGATATGCATTCAGTTTTAGAGGCGATTTACCACTAAAGTAATATATATATATATATATATATATATATATATATATATATATATATATATATATATATATATATGTGTGTGTGTGTGTGTGTGTGTGTGTGTGTGTGTGTGTGTGTGTGTGTGTGTGTGTGTAGAAAAGTTTAAAGCACGTAGAATCATTTAAAACTAATAATTGCCATTATCTCACTAAAATATACATACTTTCACACACAATTCATGCATTTAAGTATTGTTGCATTCATACAATTCTCTTAAGTATATGAGTGTAATGGGCAAACCAGTGCATTTAATATCTAACCACTCCAAGGGTTCAATGAGTTGCAATTCACCCAGAATATTTTAGTCATGCCAGAGCCGTAATTGCCCAAAAGTGCTGGAGAGGTAGAATTAAGGCCATCAGAGAAATTATTTAGAGTTGGGTCCACGTGCCTAATGCAGGATCATGAGGTCAATTGAGATTGAAATGGGAAAGAAAGCTGGACATTTTATAACCCAGTAAATAGTCAGGGGTTTGGCAATTAGTGAAGCCGGTCTCTCGTCATGCAAATGGGACAGCAAAAACGCCCAGTGGTTTCCGCAATTTGTCCTGTCACGGTTTTCCATATCGGGATTGTTGTTTGGAGCACGGGAAGTGGAACGGTTGTTCGTTGTTTTGAATGATAGGAAGGCGGGATCAACATTTCCCAATCCCACCTATCTCCTTGACCAGATGAGGTATTTACGTCATAGACTTTACGATGCTGACCCACAATTTCCACCTACAGAATACTCAATAATAAGCAAAGATTTATTGTAAAGTCATATTCCATCTTGCCTTGGTGATATCCTAGAAATATTTGTGCCATGAGTAACCAGACTAAGTTTAAAATGAGAGCTTTCGTTTTCGAATCAACCCTCATCTGAGTTTCCAGAACTTTCCGGAGCCAAAGGAGTTGATTGCGTTGCTAGAAATTTGTATTTGACGATATTAACTAGATGAATAAGTTAGCCACAGCCTAGATTTTGTGCTCCTACTTTCATTCCATTATGAAATAATGAAATGTGTATTTCGGTATGAAACGAGGAAAAACTGCTTAATAAGGCTTTCAACATTGAGTGCTGCCGTTCTGAACCTCATCATCGTAATTGCTTTTCCTGGAAGGGACACTAATCAGATTGCTTAATCCTACGCAGATGGGATGGGATGGGAAATGTGTAAATGGAGGTTCCCATTTTATACTTATACCTTATTTAGAAGATACTTTCACCTAAAAACGTTTTCATTTCATTAGTGGTTAAAATTTCGTTGCTTGTCATTTTGAATCACTTTCATCTGAATATAAGAGCTATATTTCTGTAAATAAATACCTAAGATATTCAGGAAATAGAGTCCTTTCTAGTATGCGTGTGTATACACACACACCCATATATGTGTGTATGTATATATATATATATATATATAATATATATATATATATATATATATATATATATATATATATATATATATATATAAACACACAGTGTGTTTCGAAGTTAGAGCCCCCCCCTTCTACAGCATGACCTAAAATTGATATGGACAAAAACAAAAGTAATTTCTCTTTGAGTATCTATATTGTGTGGCCTCCATCTGCCTGTACCACAGCCTGTATTCTTGCGGGATATAATTTCAGCAAATTGCAAAAAGCTGAGACTCAAACTCCTTATCCCTGAGCACTTCGGTCACCTCTCTTCGTAGGTCATCGAGGCTTGGTATACAATCAGAGTTTGATGTGCAAGGTTTAACATGATCCCTTAAGATACTACCAATGTTTTCAAAGACATTAAGGTCATGGGAGCTACCTGGAAATTCACTTGACGAGAAGAAATCAATACCACTGTTTCGAAGCAGCTCTGTGTCTGAAGAGCCTTGAAACGTGGTACCTTATCAAGCAAAAATGTGACATCTTCAACAGATAACACATTTTCAGGATCTTTGAGGGAAGGAAATACTCCACCAGTGAGCACAGCTTCTCTGATATATTCGCCATTCCATGACGTCCTTTTTCCTTTGATGGTCCACATTAACCGTTTGAATGTGAAACAGAAAAATTCACAAATATTCAGGAAATTTCACAATTTGGCGATATCGCACATCATCGCTGATATTATCCAACTTTGCAGGCCAAATGATGTCATTTTTATGATTTAGCTTCCTGACTGTAAATGAAGAATTCATCTGACACGGAGAAAGTCACCTCCATCCCAATCTTTAAGAAATAAACCACAAAACCATGCAGTTTTTCTCTCTGTTGCTGAGTGATGTTTGTACTTGCTGATAACATTAAAATAGCTTGATACCACATTTTTTCAACTCACGATATACAGCACTATAACTTCTCTTCTTTCCCCTTTTTGTTTCTAGTTCAAGCGCCAATTTAAGGACTTAAGGCCTTCCAAGATTTTCACTCTTTTAATGTATTTAGCTATCCAGGAATGTAAATAAAAGATGCGCCAGCATCCCTGCCCTCTCTGAAGGTTATAGCCCGGATTCAGTCAATCCATCTGATTTCCTCCAAGTCGTTACCCATGGCTGTATCTAACTCCGTAAACTCAGTCTGAAATTACAAGGAATGTAAATTGAAAAATAGCTTAATAGAAACTTAAGATAATGTACTTGGAGATAGCTATAGCAGAAAACTTCATAACTTTCCATTTGTTCTGTGGTGGGGCGGCTCTAATTTTGAAACACCCAGAATATATATATATATATATATATATATATATATATAATATATATATATATATATATATATATATATATATATATATATAAATATATATATACATATATATATATATATATATATATATATATATATATATATATATATATATATATATATATATATCATATATATCTATATATATAAATATATATATATATATATATATATATATATATATATATATATATATATATATATATATATATATATATATATATATATATATATATATATTATATAATATATATATATATATATATTATATATAGAGCCACAATGTCCTTTAATATCTAATTCGCTCTACCTCAGAATTAATATATTTTTCATATATGCTTAACCGAAGGGGAATTTTTGACACGATAATAGATTTGCCTGGTCCCGGGCGCAAACCCAAGAAGACATTCAAATCCAGGAACGTCAGTGAAGCTTTTACCAACCCCACCACAGCGAGAGGCATAAGTTCATGTCGTCTCTCACCCTGGAAACAGAGGTCTACAGGACAAGGCTCAATGTCAGCTTCAAAAATGTTGACACAACCTATTTAGCTTCAGATATAGGAATGGAATGGAATATGAAATTTAGGCTTGAAGCCAAGCACTGGAATCCATAGGGATTATTCAGCGCTATAATGAAACTGGTTTGACATGACTATTTATGTTGATGATTTTATAAACTAAATAAATACTGGCGATTTTTAAAATTATGATAAAAACGGATATCCGTCATAAAAATTATAACTTCGCATTTCGTGAATGCAAACAAGAGTAAAAAACTTATATATCAATGTACCATACACATACTCATATTCATATAAGTATGCTTATATAAACAACTTTAGTGTATACACTACACTTTGCAACGTACGGGCGGTCAATATTAAATTTCATTAAAAAGATTAATGTCTCTAAGGAATCCAACAATTCTATTAACAGCTACATCCGGACCAAGCAGTTCTACTATATCCCTGCCCACTAACCCATGTCTCTGTCGTGCCGCAAAATACTTATGGCAAAGTAGTTCTTCTATATCCCTGCCCACTAACCCATGTCTCTGTCGTGCCGCAAAATACTTATGGCAATGGCATATAATGTGTTCCACAGTAAGAGGAGAGTCACACTGCATACAGACTGGTGGCAGGTACCCCTCCAACAGGAATCGGTGGGTCAATCGAGTATGGCCAATTCTTAGACGACATAATACAGTTTCTACCCTACGATTTTGTTGGAAACCAGAGGGCCAATGTTCAATACTTTGTCGGATCTTCTTGTACTTTTTATTGTTGGTCAGATAGGGAGATGACCAACTCGTGCTTGCCATTTATTTTTAACATATGAACGAATAGTCCATTTCATGTCAGTGGAAGGAATATGGTGGAACAGAATGTCTTCTTTATTAATGATATCTCTTGCTTCATGGTCAGCAAGTTCATTGCCAGCAATACCCACATGGGAAGGAACCCAGCAAAACTGGACAGATTTGAATTTGGAAGCAAGCCTATATAACCATTCTTGAATACGTTGAACAATTGGGTGTTTAGGGTTATACTGCTGAATGGCCATGAGTGCACTATAAGAATCCGAGTAAATGGTGAAATTATTACCCTGTAGAGTAAAAGCAATCTCAAGAGATTTGGCTAATGCAGTTAATTCAGCTGTAAAAATGGATGCATTATTTGAAAGTCTGCCCACATAAGAGTTATTACTATGACAACAGCACAACCAACACCACTTGATGTCTTTGATCCATCAGTGAAAAGTTTTAACAGAACCTGAATGCTTTCGGTCATGATCAAGAAAACAAGCCTTCACTTCTTGGACATTAACAGATTTTTTAACAACAGTTTTTTACAGACCATGGTTCTGGGGTCAACCAAGGAGGCAGCTTAGAGCAATGTATTGCCTTAATTTTTTTGGTCTTTAATAGGCACACTGTCAGCTGCAGCATTAATTCTCACATGAAAAGGCTTGGATGCTCTAGCATTTGCAAACTGCTGTGATTCGTTTTGGTTGAGGATAGATGCTGCCGGGTTTTCTGGGGAACCTCTTAGTTTTGAACATATACCGCAGTCCCAGTTCCTCTCGACGTAAGTCTAGAGGGAGCTCTTCTGTGTCGGTATATAAGCTTTCAACTGGAGATTGTTTTGAATGCTCCAGAACATATTCTCGGATTCAATATGGACTACCCCATGTTAGTTTCTTATCAAAATCATTCCTAAAAAACTTCACCTCCTCCTCATATGGTATTAGTGTGTCTTTCAGCCTAATATTTGGGATGGTTTCCTTTCGGGTACACCTAGTAAAACGAACTGCCACAGTTTTATTTTTACTAGGGGAGAATCGAAAGCCATTGTCATCAGCCCAATTGCTGATTGCATTAACTGACTTTTGCAGAAAATTACAAGCTGCAACAGCATCATAACTAGTGACATAAATAGCAAGGTCATCCACAAACAAAGATGTCTTTACTGGAGGAGAGACACATTCAACAATGCTATTTATAGCCACAGCAAATAAAGTGACACTCAACACACTGCCTTGTGGGACACCCTCCTCTAGCTCAAAAGCATTAAGACAAGGTGTTTCCAATTCTTACTTTAATGAGTCTATCACTTAGAAATGACCTGATGAAATTTAACATATTACCTCGTATTCCCTTGTCATGAATCTGCTTAATTATACCAAAACGCCAAGTAGTGTCATAAGCTTTTTTCAAAGTCGAAGAAGACTCCTATAGTCTGACAGCGTTTTGAGAAACCTTGCTGAATTTGGGTTGATAATCTTATTAGTGGGTCCACAGTGGAACGATTTCTCCTGAATCCAAATTGGACAGATGATAACAAACCATTTTTTTCTAGATGCCACATCAATCTAGAATTCACCATTTTCTCAAACAATTTGCATACACAACTTGTAAGAAAGATATTGGCCGATAGCTTGTAGGAAGATGAGGATCTTTCAATGGTTTCTTTATGGGAACAATGATTGCAATCTTCCAAGAAGGGGGGAGAGTACCAGTTTCCCATATTTTGTTAAAAATTTTAAGAAGATAAGATTTAGCCGATTCTGGGGAGATTTTTCAGCATGCTGTAAAGAATGTTCCATTCCCAAGGGGATGCTGATACAGATGATGACAGGGCATCCCTTAATTCCCTCAAAGTTAACTTGGAATTATAAGATTCACCATTTCCAGAATTTAAATTAAGGGAAATGGCTGAATTCCTAATATTCTGGAACCGAGTTGAATAGTTCCTGGAACTCGATACTTCGGAGAAATGCTCACCCAGTTTTTCAGCAACTTCATTAGGCTTGGTGACAAGGTCTCCATTGATTTTCAAACAGGGTGTTGGTGTTGGAACATACTTGCCATTTAGCTTTCTAATCTTTTTTCCAGATCAATCTGGTTGGGGGGGTCTTGGAATTTATGCCATTTATATAAAAAAGCCAGGATTCTCTTTTTACTTTTTTAAAATATTTTTCGCTGTTTTGACCATAGCTCGTTGGTAAATAGATTTTGCTGTTGCAGACTGACTGGATTTATAACGCCTGTAACATTTCCTGGTAATTTTCCTCAAATTACCACAGGTTTTATCCCACCAAGGGACAGCAGGTCTGTGTGGTTTCCCTTTGGTTTAGGTATTGAATTTTCA
>NC_087202.1:138899468-138957712 GCF_015104395.2 Macrobrachium nipponense | reverse complement strand
TCCAACATATTTTAAAAAATGGCAACCAAAATAGTGTTTTTATACAATTTTTACGGATTCCAATAGTGTTTTACTCTCATTAAAACAAATTATGCCAGGCCATCATCTAGTACAAGAGGTGCAGGACTGGTTAGTACTTCTGCAATCTAGGAAGAGTATCAGTGTTCACTTCTGTTGGGTCCCTGCCCATGTTGGT
Source organism: Macrobrachium nipponense (assembly GCF_015104395.2). Classification (NCBI taxonomy): domain Eukaryota; kingdom Metazoa; phylum Arthropoda; class Malacostraca; order Decapoda; family Palaemonidae; genus Macrobrachium; species Macrobrachium nipponense. Next base: position 138,957,516 of record NC_087202.1, on the reverse strand, counting down.
GTGGATGGAAATGAACAAGTAGATAAGGCAGCAAAGGAAGCTTCAGGGCTAAGTAATCCATCCCCCTTTAGTATTCCTTACAAAGATCTTAAAAGTGAGATTCATCTTTACTGTAAAAATAAGTGGCAGGCTCGATGGTCTGAACTGACCACCAATACAAAATTGAAACACATCCACCCATTGGTGGATAAATGGTCATCTTGTAATGCTACAAGTAGGAGGGATACCATTATTTTAACTAGGCTGCGTATTGGCCATACACATGCAACGCACAATTATTTAATGAAGAGTGGGGAAGGGAGACAGGCCCCTCACTGTAATACCTGTCAAGTGACAATGGATGTTAAGCATATTTTAGTTGATTGTCCTGTTTTTAATCTTCAGAGGAGGACACATTTACTCCAGGACAAACCTTTTGAGAGATATTACTTGGGGGAAAACTGTAATACCCTGAACTTGAGAAAAATTTATACAAGTATTGGGTTATATTACGAGCTATAATTGATTTTATTAATTTATTTATTTATTTTACCCTTTTAATCCTTATTTATTTCACATCTAGATTTTATTGTATGAAAGTGTTGCGATTGATATTAAAGGTTAAAATGGTACACTAAATGGTGTGAGTATACAGATATTATGATTGAATGAATTTTGTTATATAGCGCTGAATGGCCTTTGATGCCCCAGTGCTTGGCTTAATGCCTAAATCCTATATTCAATTCAATTCAATCCAACTCACCCTCCATCAAATCCAATGAACAAGACCAAATCATGTCCAAAACCAATCCAAAAGTCATCAACATAAAATCCGAACCTTATAGGGGGAGGAAGCAGAAGGATGAAATTGATTGATTGATTGATTGATACTATATTAATCTAGCATCGTGACAACTAGGTCATTGATGCCGAACTATATATAAAAAGACCCTATAAATTTTAATAATAATAATTTAACAGAATTATTTTAAAATATGATAAAAAGATACTGGCAATTATAAAATAAATATAAAAATAAATATATAAACAAAAAATTATTACATACATACATACATACATATACACACACACTACATACATACCATAAACATACGTACATGCACACTCGCATACATACACACAATTTCAATAAGAATAAAAGCAAGGCGCACACAAGCATTACAGTTTATCTAAAATACCAGAGTTAAAAAGAAATCCAAACAAGCCAGTCATGTTAAAAATCCCATTTGCTCCTAAAATTTTTGATAACTTAAAAACATTATTCTCCTTCCCATAGTATAGATATTGATTGCGCTGTTCCACCAAACTGGGGCACTCAACCAGCAAGTGCATAACAGGCAGTGGAACTAGGCATCCCTCACAGTATGGTTCGTGATCACGACTCATCAAGTAGGAATGTGTAGCCTAGTATGTCCAATACGCAGGCGGCACAGAGCCGTTGCAAACCTTCTGGCATAAAATCGTACTGCCAAGGATTGATTGCAGGTGCAATTGTTCTCATTTTTACATTTGTAGTTATATTTTGACCAAACAAATATTTTGCCAAAGTACTTTATGCTTCTCTCTAATTGGAGTATATAAATCTCTGCACGGCAGCTTAAATGATCTGGGCTCAATACGAGAAACAGCCTCCTTGGCAATTGCATCAGCGCGTTCATTTCCAGATATTCCAAGTCGTGCTGGAACCCAACAAAATTCAATATTAAAAACCCCTCCGCTTAGCTAAAAATAACCATTCCAGAATACTTAAAACTACTGGATGTTTGGAATAAAAATCTTTCAGTGACTCTAGAGCGCTTCTAGAGTCACAGTACACAATAAAATTCTTATCATTACTTTTTAAAACTTCTTTGACAGTATTTAAAATTCAATATAATTCGCAGTAAATGCAGATGCCAATTACTTGAAAGCACCTTCCACTTACGCATCAAAGGACGGAAAAAACTTATGCCAAAACCAGCGCCTGCACTGGTTTTGGATCCCATCAGTAAAAACTGGGATAAAATTGTCATGTTGTGACATATGATCTAAAAAGGTATAACGTAATATTTTATCAGAGACATTCTTTTTGGTTGATTGAAGTAGTTACAAAACTCTACTGCTGGGAATTTCCAAGGGGGAGTTACAGATGCCTTGACCGGTAGTACACATTTGTCTGGAATGTTCAGGTCTTGAGGGTTGATTCAGTCTGAAGGCATATGGACGTGGCATCTTTGGATGACTGTCATAAAACTATCGAAATCTTCCATTTCCTTAGCGACGGGCATACTAGGGTATCCTGGAAGTCTTTGGAATCTGAACCAGCTTCGAGCCAGAAGAGTCTGGTAATGTAAGGCTAGGGGCATTTCCCCAGCATCTACTAACATACTCTCTATAGGGGAAGTCCTAAAAGCTCCAGTAGCAATCCTAATTCCAGTATGGTGAATGGAGTCTAAAATCTTGAGGCGACTTGGGTAGCCGAGGTGTAAACTTCACATCCATATGTTAATTTTGATAAAACCAAAACCAAGGCTTTATACAATCTCAACTAACTGGGAGGTCCTATCTGCTCACCCCAAAGATGTAGCTTGACAAAACAAAATTCTTTCAAGATATCCAATGGATTCTTTTCTGCACCTTAGCCCATGGAGATTTAAGGATATGGGGAAGCCAGGTCAACCGAGTATCAAAAATCATTCCTAAAAACCTTTGTTTTTCGTTAACACAAAGATATTCTCTGGCCATTTACCAAATATAAATCTGGATCTGCATGTATCCCTCTAATTCTACAGAAATGCATGGCTACAGTCTTTGATGAAGAAAATCTGAAACCATGCACTTCAGCCCATTTCACTACCTTATTTATTACTATTTTTGTAGATGACGTTCTGCTACTGACATACGTGCAGCTGCAAAAAGATAAAGAAAAAGTCATCCACAAAGAGTGTGTGCATAACATCAGCAGGTATTTGCTTTACTATGTCATTATTGCTAGAGCAAAAAGTGTTTACACTTAACACAACGCCCTGCCCTGAGGAACACCTTCTTCTTGTTTACAGACTTCAAGACAGAACTGCTCCTACTTGTACTTGAAAATAACGATTTTTTAAGAATAGCTTGATAAAAATTAGCTAATTCTCCTCTTAAACCTATTCATGGACTACTTTCAGAATTCCATACCGCCACGTAGTATCATAAAACACGCTTTTTCCAAGTCGAAGAAAACCGTGATAAAGTGGTGCTTAGAGGCAAAGGCTTCACATATTGCAGACTCCATTCTAACCAAGATATCAACAGTGGATCGCATACTGCGGAAACCACATTGGGCCGGAGAGAAAAAGTTTCCTCGCTCTAAATACCACACTAAACGAGCATTCACCATTTTCTCCATTAGTTTACACAAACAAGATGTTAGGGCAATTGGACGATAATTTCCTACGCAGAACTATCCTTTCCAGGCTTGACAAAAGGAAGGACTCTTGCTAGTTCCCAACATAAAGGGTAGTAATGTTCTTTATAAATTCTGTTTATTGATACTGAGGATAAATTCTTTAGTATTCTGAGCAGCATGCTTGATCATAGATATGAAATTTCATCAGGACCAGGAGCAGATTCTTTACACTTTGAGAGAGCCCATTCAAATTCTCTCATAGTAAATGGAATATTATAAGACTCCTCTTTATTTGTTGTGAAATCAAGATAATGCTGTTCCATTTGCTTTCTGCTGTTTGCATACGGTTTCTTATTATCTTTTTTAGATATTTTAGCAAAATGTAGGGCAAACTCATTTGACACTACTTTTGGATCTACATTTATGCCATTTATTTTTAACACAGGTGGTGGCTAGGTACAAACTTTCCTGCTAATTTCCTTATCTTCTTCCACACTAATGTGATGGGAGTTTTGCAATTTATGGAAGAAATGAAGTTTATCCAAGATTTTCTTCGTGCATTTTTAATTTCAAACCTAAACTTTGCCCTAGCCTTACGAAAATTCTACCAGATAATAGTTTACATTTCCGTCTTTATACCTAGTAAACCAAGATCTCATAGTTCTATGGGTTTCATGGCATTTCTTTGTTGACCACCCATGTTTCGAACTGGTCGGGCGCATAAATAGACCTGATGTTCTTGGAATTGACTGAAGTCCAGCTGCAAATAAAGTAGTAATTAACAATTCCATAGCATCCTCAATGCATCCAAATTCATCTGCTGTAGCTTCGATTGAACTATGCTCTTCAAAATTTGCCCAGTCAGCTCTTTTTACACTCCAACGGGGTAATCTTGAACATGGAGGACTTGATCCAGTGCTTAAAACAATTGGAAAGTGATCACTACTATACCTATCATCGATCACTCGCCAATTAAAGTCCATAATGGGCATCGGCACTACATATTGACAAGTCTATGGCTGTTAAAGTACCGGTCTGTACATGGAAATGGGTGGGTTCTCCAGTGGTTTAGAACACCAACATTTTCACTTTCAATAATGGATGACAGGCAGTTTCCTCTCTCATTAGTAATTAAATCCCCCCATAAAGGATTTCTTCCATTCATATCACCTAGGATGATGAAAGGCAGAGGAAGCTGTCTGATGAGATTACAAAAATCAGTACTAGGGAAAGCTACATTTGGTGGAAGATATACAGAACAAATTGTATATTTACGTGCCAGAAACACTTGCACTGCAACAGCTTGCAAAGAAGAATTAACAGGAAAATGCGTGTGGAGTATCATGGCGAACATATAACATTGCTCCACCCCGGTTTCTATTGTTTTGATTTAGATGTGATGGTAAGCAACATATTCTTTAGGGCAAGGAATAAAATCACTGCTGAGCATAGTCTCCTGCAAAAAGCTATACAAACAGGAGACAACTAAAAAATTCAACATTTGAGCTCCTCCCATTTAGCTATCAGGCCCTGACAATTCAACTGAAGAAAATTTAAAGAAATTATGAGTTTAGAGACCTTGATAATAGGGCCTCTTTGAAGAATTGTCTTCGTAGGGTTGCCAGGAATTGTGGGGAATCCTACTTTGTTTTTTTCTTAGAGGGAGATGCCTGCCACCCTCAGCCTCCTTTCTTTTTGGGACTGGCATTGCTACTTGCATACAGGAAGCAACTTCTGGTTCGTGGTTGGCTGCCTCCGTAGCTGGTGTTCCAGGCTCCCAAGAAGCCATTGCATCAGCTAATGGAGGGCGACTCCCACAAGCGGCATGCACATACAGCAAAGACAGACGTAAATTCCAAATTACTACACCAGTCAAAACTGATGCTGCTTCTAAAGAAATTGATGCACCAGCCAAGCTGATGCTGCCTCCAAAGAGGTTGATGCATCAGCCAAGGCTGAAGCTGCCTCCAAAGAGGCTGATGCCCCAGCCAAAAACTGATGCGGTGCCTCCAAAGAGGCGGTGCACCAGACAAAGCTGATGCTGCCTCCAAAGAGGCGGTGCACCAGCCAAAGCTGATGCTATTGAAGTTGTAGACATTTTATTTGAGCTTTACCCAAGTTGTTTTTGTTGCTACTTTCTGTTACGTGGGATTTTTGAGTTTTTCCACCTGTTCTAAATGAATTTGAAGCAATATTTGAATTAACTTTCCTCCTTCTCAATTGTTGTCTATTTGCAGCAACACTTGCAAAAGATACTCCTGGTCTTATATATTTGTTCAGTACTATTCTTCTGGCTTCTGCAAAAGTAACTTCTCAAGGACTCTAGTATATTGTATTTCTTTCTAAAAAGGAATAACATCACACTGAGTTCGAGGAGGACTGGTGCTTCCCCACAATGAATGCATTTTGGTTCAGCATGGCAATCACCCAGTGCTCAACTTCTCCACAAACTTATACCAAATTGCCAGGGTTTTCCTTGCAAACTTGGATCTACAGGATCCAATAATATGCCCCGTATTCCTGACAGTAAAAACAAAAAAACCTTCCTTGGGTCTCGGCACGTTACTGTTTTCACTTTATATCTGTTACCAACAGCTTTAATAAAATTTGGTAAACTTAAAAGAATTAAAGGTTAATAACAAACTGTGGCATAGGACACAATGCCCCGAGTTTTACTTTCTTTTTCCAGTCTTTCCACCTTCAATACCCCTGATCTTTAAGTTCATCTTCCAGTTCCTCTTCAGGATGAATCATAAGGTGAGGAGCATATATATAATTCCTTTGGTATGATTGAAGGTATCGTGTGGTTTACATTCACTCTGAACTCCTCCCAGTAAACTCAGAGATTTCAATTTCTCACTTTCTTCTACTGATCTAGTCTCTACTAAAAGCTTATTTCTACCACGTGGCAATATCTTAGGTTCCCTCCCACAGCATTTACAATATCCCTATGGTACTTCAAAAATATTCATAACTTTATCCTCAAATGTAATGGTTAGATATTTATCAAAATCATTAGGGACACATCCTCCAGATTCTTCTAATGATTTTCTTTCCTACAAAATTTCTTCTCCCTTTGATGGGGAGTATATGGTGCCAGTGTAACCACACTTGACTGAATAGTCCTTCCCATGTTCTGGTTCCGTGCAATGGTCATCAGGATTTTGGGGTTTCAAAGTTCATTTCCTCATAGAATGATATATAGCAAATTCGTCTATTGGTTTTCCACCCCATACCCACCATGGAGCCACATTTAGAGGATGCAATTCCCTTACTGGGGCACCCTAGGGTACAACCTAGATATACACCCCACATCCAGTACCTTGAGGGTCATCAGTCCATCGAGATCAGACCCAGCACTGAATGCAGGGTTTGACATAAAAGTTTCCCCTCGCTCGAACACGTTGGGTACTCCAGTTCTACGGGTGGAGAGGCATGCCGTCCCACTCCACCCTCCTTCAACTCCAGAGAACAGTAAGAGCAAGTCCAAATTCATGCTAAGGTCATCAACAAAATCCATCCGGACAGAGGAATGGAGAGAAATTGTGAAAATAGGAGGAGCTGATACAGAGTACCAGGATTAGTCAGGATGCTCTGAATTGACCTTAGTGGCATGGCAGTACCTACCGGGATGAATAAATCACCCCACCACCATTGCTCAATTCTTCATTGCACCACGCAAGCCCCCCCACTACAGCAAAGTTCCTGGTCACAAGGGGGGAGAAGGATGAAAAGTTTAAGTAAAAGGAAAAGGGCTGACTCATTTAGTTGGATCAACAGCTGGGCACCAAGGTCCAGTGAGTAAGCAGTTCCCACCAGGCATCAGGGCCCAGCTGCCGAACCCTAAGCCCCCCATCCTCGGCAAGGCTTCAGCATCTGGGGGGTACAACTGATAAGAAACTAATCCAGTGTCAGTCTTCTTTTGTCCCCATCTCATTGTGAGCCATGAAATCAATGAAGTCTCACTAGACCAGTGCTCTCATCATACTTCTTATCCCTAACCTCAACAAGTTGCCATACAACTTGCAATGTATCCAGAATAATGAAGTTCTCTTCAGCGGTGGAAGGGAAATTGACAGTAAGAGGGTTTGAAAGGTGCAAAAGGGGAAAAACCTGGCAGTTGCAGTATGAAACAATTGTTAGGAGATGGTGGAGAGTAAGACGGCAAAAATAGAAATAGAACGGAGGTACAGTAAAAGGAATGTAAATTAATTGGAGGAAATAAAATCTCACAAAAAAATCCATTCAAAATTTTTCAACGTTTCAAATTGAAGAGGTTGCAGCTAAGAGCCGAAGGGACGCTGAAAAGACCCTTAAGTATTAGCTACAGTGCACCTCGTAAGGTGCACTGACGGTACTAACCCCTTTCCGGGCCACTGCTGGTTATTCACATCTTTCATAAAAACTGTATTCATACTGTATACCAAAAGATATGGCACTGTTTGTTGTGTAGCAAATCTAAGAAGGGTTGATGAGTTTTTCTTAAAATTCACAAGTTCATTGAAGTAAAGCATTCGAATGGAATGGAATGGAATATGAAATTTAGGTTTGAAGCCAAGCACTAGGATGCAGATAGATTATTCCATGCTATAATGAATTTGCTTTGAGGTGAATATTCATGGTGATGGATTTATAAATTAAACAAATTAAACAGGTGATTTTAAAAACCATGGTAAAAACTGATATCCTCATAAGAATCATAATTTCGCATTTCGAGTGTGCAAACAAGAATAAAAAATGTTCACATACATAGCATACACATACGTACATAACCATATACACATGCTTATATTAACAACTGAAAGTGTATATACTACACTTGGCAATGTACTAAGAGGTCAAATATTAAATTTCAATAAAAACGTCAATGTCTCTGAGGAATCCAACAGCTACATCCGGACCAATCAGTTCTGCTGTATCCCCTGCCCACTAACCCACGTCTCTCCCTTGCTGCAAAATACCTATGGCAATGTATTATAATGTATTCCACAAGAAGAGGAGAGTCACACTGCATACAGACTGGTGCAGTTAATCCTCTAGAAGACACCAGTGGGTCAATCGATTATGGCCAATTCTCAGACGACATAATATAGTTTCTACCCTACGGTTTTGTTGGAATCCAGATGGCCAATGTTCAATAATTTGATCTTCCTATACTTTTTATTGTTGATCAGGAGGGGAGACGACCAACGTGCTTGCCATTTATTTGTTATATATGAGTGTATAGTCCATTTCATGTCAGTAGCAGGAATATGGTGGAAGAGAATGTCTTCTTTAGTAATGACATCTCTTGCTTCATGGTCAGCAAGTTCGTTACCAGCAATACCTACATGGGCAGGGACCCAGCAAAAATGGACTGATTTGAATTTGGAAGCAAGCCTATACAACCATTCTTGAATATATTGAATGATTGGATGTATAGGGTTATATTGCTTAATGTACTATAAGAATCTGAGTATGGTGAAATTATTACCTTTTAGAGCAGAAACAGTCTCAAGAGATTTGGTTAATGCAGTTAATTCAGCTGTAAAAATAGAGGCATTATTAGAAAGTCTGCAAACATATGAACTATTACCATAAACAACAGCACAGCCAACACCACATGATATCTTTGATCCATCAGTGAATAGTTTAACAGAACCCGAATGTATTTGGTCATGATCAAGAAAACGAGCCTTCACTTCTTGGACATTAACCGATTTTTTAACCACAGCTTTTTGCCAGACTGATGGTTCTGAGGTCAACTGAGGAAGCAACTTAGAGCAACATATTACCTTAATTTTTTGGTTATTAATAGACTCACTGTCAACAGCAGCAATAATTCTTACATGAAAAGGCTTGGGTGCTCTAGCATTTGCAAACTCTTGTGGATCGTTTTGGTTAAGAATAGACACTGCAGGTCATATACTGCAGCCCCAGTTCCTCTCAGAGTAAGTATAGAGGGAACTCTTCAGTGTCGGTATATAGACTTACAACTGGAGATTGTCTTAAATGCACCAAAGCATATTCTTAGATCAGTATGATGAACTACATATAACTCCTTAAGTTTACTTGCACTTGTTGAAGAGTAGACTTGGCAACCATACTCAAGCTTTGATTACAGCACCCCAGTTAAAACCTAAGACTACTTTTAAAATGTTAAGGGACTTCTTTCCCTTAATTTTCCAGGAGTCAATATGACTAGCCCGTTAGCTTCTTATCAAAAATCATCCCTAAAAACTTCACCACCTCCTCTTATTGTATTAGTGTGTCATTCAGCTTAATAATACCAAAACGCCAAGTAGTGTCATAGGCTTTTTCGAGATTGAATTAGACTCCAATAGTCTGACAGTGCTTTGAGAAACCTTGCTGAACTTGGGTTGATAATCATAGTAGTGGGTCCAGAGTGGAACAATTTCTCCTAAATCCAAATTGGACAGAATATAACAAACTATTTTTTTCTACCTGCCACATTAATCTAGAATTCACCATTTTCTCAAACAACTTGCACACACAACTTGTAAGAGATATTGGCCAATAGCTTGTAGTAAAATGGGGATCTTTCAATATTTTCTTAATGGGAACAACGATTGATATCTTCCAAAAAGGGGGGAGAATACCAGTTTCCCATATTTTGTTAAAGATTTTAAGGAGATAAGATTTAGCTGAATCTGCAAGATTTTTCGGCATGCTATAAAGAATGTTATGATTCCCAGGGGTTCTGATTCAGATGATGACAGAGCATCCATTAATTCCCTCAAAGTTATTTTGGAATTATAAGATTAATCATTTCCAGAATTTAAATTAAGGGAAATGATTGAATTCAAACTAATATTCTGGAACTGAGTTGAATAGTTCCTAGAACTTGATACTTCAGAGAAATGCTCACCCAGTTTTTCAGTAACTTCATTAGGTTTGGTGACAAGGTCTTCATTGATTGTAAGACAAGGTGTTGGTGTTGGAACCTATTTGCCGCTTAGTTCTCTAAACTATTTACAGATCAACCTGGTTGGTGTCTTAGAACTTAGGCAATTTATATAAAAAAAAAAGCTGTGATTCTCTCTTTACTTTTGTAAAACATTTCCTCCGTTTTGCCATCGCTCATTGGTAAATAGATATTGCTGTTGCAGACTGACTAGATTTATAATGGCTGTAAAATTTCCATGTAATTTTGGCTAAATCACCACAGGTTTTATCCTACCATGGAACAGGAGGTCTGCATGGTTTTCCTTTGGTCTTTGGTATAGAGTTTTCAGCACTGTTCAATATTTCCGAGGCAAAGATTTTTTACATTAATCTTTAGGGCATTTATGAGGCTGGCCCATGTTAATTTGTGGTCAATAATCATCACCAGACAATTTTACTTCATTTTCACCCCCTGATCCCAACTCCTTGACGAGGTGGGGGGCTTAGGGATCCACTGCAGAGAGAGTATGCCCCTTTACGCCTACACACTCTGCTGTGGATCCAACTAAACATTGGGACCTTTAACTCCTTTACTCCTCCTCTTATAAATTTTCACCCTTCCCTTCTTCTTCTTTTGTTGACGACCTTGGCAAGGTTTTGGACTATTGAATTGACTGCTCTTTTAACTTGATGGAGGGTGGAGTTGGACGGCATGCCACTCCACCCGTAAAACTAGAGTACCTGACGTGGTCGAGCGAGGGGAAATTTTTATGTCAAGCCATGCCCACAGTGCTGGGTCCGATCTCATGGGACTGACGACCCTTAAGGCACTGTGGGTATGGCGTATATCCAGGTGAGTGTCCCAGGGTAGTTACCACTGTAGCAATATTACTCCTCCCCCAGTTGGGCCTCCCTGGTGAGAGGGACCTCATCCTGGACGAAAATATATATCATTATTCTATGGAAACTACAACAAACCCCACTATGACTTCTGGCATGGCAACGGATTATCCCCAAGACACCCCAGTTAGAGAAGAGCTGGATGGTATCAAAACTTGGATACCATATAGACCATCAAGAAAAACAAATATCGTGTTGACCCAACCTTGACCCATTTCGACTCCCTCTTTGGTAGTGGAAGTTGGTCAAGATTCCTTACTATGGAAACCGAAAATAGAATATCGGCATTGAAATTGGAAAACTTTTTGTTGAATCGACATTCAACTGCAGAAATGTCATTCCGACTAATAAAGACCAAACGTGGTTAATTGAAACCACAACTCGAAGCCAATCAGAAAATTACTTAACAATAAAAAAATATGATAATATAAATGTACATATAAAAAAACATGACAACATGAACAGTGTAACAAAGGGTTACCCATTGTTTACTCCCTGATGATGAAGAACCTTTAGAAAAAAATATATTGCTAGATTCCCTTAAAAGAGATATAATAATGTCCAAGATTGCGAAATTTTACAACATAAACAGTAGAAGTAGTAATGGAAAAACACTCAGAATAGCAAAAATAAAATTTGACGGCCAAGAATTACCTTTAAAAATTAAGATTATGGGCCAAAGCAGAGAACTTAGACCGTACGTTCCAAACCTACCACTACAGTGCCAAAACTGTAGCAAATATGGACATACAAAGAAAAACTGCCGTAATACAGCGGTATGTGCATATTGTGGATCTAACGAACATTCCACACAGTGGAAGTGCGGTGAGCCAAAGTGTGTGAACTGCGGGCAAAATCACCATGCAAGATCTAAAGAGTGTATGTATATATACAACACAGAATTAAAATTACTTCAAGAAAGAACAGGAATGCCCAGGTAAGGAAGCCAAGTTAGAATTAAAAGTCAGAGGAATGTATGATCCTGCTAGGAAACAAACGTTTTCTACTGTAATTTCAAACAATGATACAAAAAATGGAAAAAGGATAAGAATATTAAAACCCTAACAGAAAAAACGGAAGGAAAAATAACCACTTTGCATAAAGAAAACAGTTTAGCAAAAAACCAAGAAACATGCACAAATATTTGTTCAAATTCTTTTGAGATATTAAAGAAATAGAATCTCAAGATGATACATGTATCACTGAAATGTTAGAAGAAAGTTATAATGAACTAGAAGGTAAAGATAAAAAGAGACCCCTGGAGAGGACTCCGCCCAAACAAAAAAACCAACAATCATTAGAGAATTGTCTGTTTAAAGCAAAGACTAACTACCATCGAAAGAGCACAAACCAAGAAGTAAGAATATCCCATTGTCTCCTAAAATAGTAATAAAACCAATGGAAGCAACAACCCAGAACATCAAAGAAACAGCTCAGGAACAAACCATAGACGAAAATAATTACGTTGATGGGAGAAGAGATACTCCATCACCAATAATAGGAGCAGCAAAAGCAAATGAAAAAGACCACACAAAAACACATGTGGATGTAATAAATGTTTCATAGAATTATGCAACAAAAAACAGAAATATAAACAAAAGACAGTTTAACGAACACAATAAAAAATTTTATAAAATGTAGAAAGTAGAGAGACTACTAGTTTGGACACTCACGGAAAAGGCTGTCTGTGCATTGGACATCTAATATCTTATAAAGAAAAACAAATAAATGTCGTAAGTAAAATTTTAGAGAAAATGCAAATTGATGATCCACAAAGAGAAAATAGCACACTAACATAAATATTTTCAACAATTACATTATACAATGGAAACGTAAATGGCCTCCAGACCAGATTACATTGGGAGAATTGCAACGATTACTTAAGGAATATGAACCTATGGTAATATGTTTTGCAGCATGTCAATAAAACAATAACAACTATAGGTAAATATACCTTAGTATCTGCATCTAGAGAGGAAGAAGGAAATCTAGGTACTGCTATATATGTGCATAACAAAGTATGTTATGACAAAGTACTTATAAACTTTACTGACTTGCAAATATCAGTATTAAAATACAAATTAAAAATGATAATTATGTGATTTATAATTTATACAACCAACCAAATAAAAACTATGACATTGATAAACTTAAAGATTTATTAAACAATACAAAGGAACCTACATTAATACTAGGCGATTTTAATGCTCATAGCCCACCTATGGGACTGTAATTGCACAAACTCAAATAAGCAGGGAGTAAAATAGAAGATTTAATTGATTCAAACGACATTTGCTGTATAAATGATGATGAAATATCCACATATTTTTCAAGAACACATGGGACTTTATCTCGGTGGACTTAACTCTATGTTCAACAAGCATAGTTGACAGATTGGATTGGAATACAGTTGATGACTTGCACACCAGTGATCATTTTCCAATATTGGTTTCCTTATTGCATAATAGTCCTGTAAAACATGTTCCTCATTATAAAACATTTTTAAAGCAGATTGGGAACAATATAAAAAAGCATACCCCTAAAAACTATCCCACCATTTGAATATTTCAAAGACCACAATGAAACTAATAAATTTCTAGTTGGTTTCATTAAAAATGCTGCAGATAAATCAATAGCAAAGACCAAACCCCATCCAACAAAACACAAAGTTCCATGGTGGTCTGATAGGCTAACAGAGTTAATAAACACAAAACACTCAATAGGGAGACGATTAGATAATTTTGAATAAAAAATTCGCTAAATAAATACAAAATTTCCAATATTAGAAGGAACTTTGCAAAAAATGACTATATTTATTGCTAGAAATTGATACTTTAAAACCTGTATATAACAAAATATCTGCAAAATTTAAAAAGGAAGTAATTCAAGGAAGAATAATTTCTTGGAGGAAATACGTATCAGATCTCTCAAATAATACTCCCATACAAAAAATATGGAAAAAATTCAGAAAAATAAATGGTACCCATGTTAAACCACCTAGACATGCGATATTAAAAGATGGGAAGAGAATACTTAATCCAAAAGAAATAAGCAATATAATAGGAGAAAACTTAGCAAATGTAAGTAGTGATAAGAATTTGGATGAACACTTTCGTACAAAGAAAAATAGTATAGAATTAATAACAATAAATTTTGAAACAAGGGAAGATATATATTATAATAGAAAATTTGATATGGAAGAATTGGAATATGCTCTCTCGAACAGTAATAAATCTGCTCCTGGAGGTGATAATATTTGTTTTGAGATGATATGCCACTTAGCACCTTTGGCAAAGTCATACTTATTACAATTTTATAATCATTTATGGCTTCGGAATTTGTTTCCTGATGAATGGCGTAAAGCTATAATCATTCCTATCCCCAAACCTGGAAAGGATCCAAGCAATGTTAACAATTACAGACCAATATCTCTAACAAGTTGCTTATGTAAATTACTTGAAAAAATGGTGAATGCTCGACTAACGTGGCACATTCGAGAAAATAAAATTTTGACTCCTATCAATTCGGGTCGCAATGTAAACAGGTCTACATTAGATTCTCTCTCTTTTCTAGAAGACCATACGCAGAGGATTTGAACGAAAACAGGTAACTGTAGCTGTCTTTTTTGACGTTGAAAAGGCTTATGATACTACATGGAGGTATCCTATATTAAAAACTTTACAAAATAACAACATCCGTGGACATTTACCCAAATTCATCCAAAACTTTCTGACAAAACGCAGTTTTCAAGTGAGAATTGATGATGTATTGTCTAGAACATTTCCACTTGAAAATGGTGTTCCACAGGGAAGTGTCCTTAGTGGCACACTATTTACCCTTGCAATAAATGATATTAGTAAAACTTTACCTACTGGAATTAAAAGCAACCTTTATATGGATGATTTTGCCATCTATTATTCAGCGTCTCGCATTAAACATGCAGAACGCATTATTAACAAAACTATAAGAAAAATAGATGAATGGACATCATCTGTAGGATTTAAATTAGCCATACATAAGACACAAGCAATCGCTTTCTACAAAGATAAAAGGTGGATGAAAAATGAAGAAATAGATTTGAAAATCAGAAGTCATAATATACCAATTGGCCAAACTGCAAAATTCTTAGGATTAGTACTTGACACTCATTTAAACTGGAAAGCCCACATAGCATACGTGAAATCAAAATGCAAAAAAAGCTTTAAATCTAATTAGAAAATTATCAAGCACTACATGGGGAGCAGATAGACAAACCCTTACATTGCTATATAAAGCAACTGTACTGTCTATCATTGATTATGGCAGTGAAATATACGGCTCGGCCTCAGATACAACACTGAAATTATTAGACTCGGTTTCACAATGAAGGTCTTCGAATATGCTCAGGAGCCTTAGATCATCACCAACCTCTTCTTTACAGGTTGAATGTGGTGAATTAACCTCTCTCTCTCCATAGAGAGTTAGTGACAATGAAGAGTGCCCTAAAGATTCGTGTAGTGATTCCCCAACAAAAAAAACTATTTGAATTACGCGATACCTTTATTAACAATCATATACCACCTTTCCCAATAAGAGCTAGAAGACTGTTTGAGTCACTTAATATAAGTTCACAACTACCTTCAATAGTAAAATTACCGCCTCCATGGAATATGAATAAGATAAAAATTTGCACTAACTTAAAATATTTAACAAAAAATTACTCGTATACTCCAGAAACACCATAGACAACATACAATAGAGCACATGAACCGAAAAGGTCCCCATTACGCAGTATATACGGATGGATCCAAATCAAAATATGGAGTGGGATATGCTGCAGTGTCCAAGGACAAAACATACCAGTTCTCTCTTCCCAACGATGCTTCTGTATTTACAGCAGAGTTAGTGCAATAACATCGGCCATAGAAATAATCAAAGAACACCCCTTTAATAATTTTGTGATTTATAGCGACTAGAAGCGCTATAGAAGCCATTAAAAGTTACAATCCCAATCCCAGAAAGGATATTGTGCAACAGATTAAGTTTTTACTCCATAAATTATATAATAAGGGAAAAAATATTGAAATATGTTGGATCCCTGCCCATGTCGGAATAAAAGGAAACGAAGAAGCTGATAAAGCAGCCAAGGAGGCAGTCCACATGATGAGATTTTCTAAGTATAACATCCTACCCTATAGTGACTATAGATAGCTCATTTTAAAAACAATCATTGTAACATAAATGGCAAAATATATGGAGAGAGGAATCAGAAAGTAATAAACTAAAACAAATAAAACCTGAAGTTAAGAAATGGAGCTCCATATATCAGAGAGAGAGACACACACAAGTAATCCTGACACGTCTACGTATAGGCCACACTCGTCGACACATGGGGCACTTAATGAGCAGCCCACGTGACCCTGCTCCAGAGTGCCCACAGTGCAAGGTGTTGATAAACTGTCGGACAGTGTTGTGTGAGTGCCCAAGGTACGACCAGCAGAGGCTATCAACCTTTGGTAATAAAAGAATAAAAAAAAGAAATTTTGTTCAGAATCTTTCTCATTTTCAGTGGTTCCCGTTTAACGTTTCTAAAGAAATCTGATTTAATTAATAAAATATAATAACCATACAAAATCTCAGAGTAATTAATGAATTTTAGATCAAATTCTTAAGATTTTATTGAATTGTTATTAATTTTAATACACCTTTTTAATAAGTATGTATGGAATCGTGAGTAAATGTATTTATTGCGTGTTTGAGTTCTAGTATGAAGTCTGTGCCCTTGTGCAGTTTTATAATTTATTTATTATACTTCATGACCTATTTGGTACCGGTTCCTGGCCTTTAGCCTAGACCTGGCATTTTATCTAATCCTTCGGGCCAGCCCTATGAGAGCTGAAAGTCAGCTCAGTGGTCTGGTTAAACTATTTTTATAATAATAATAATAATACTTCATTTTCATAAGGAATGATAGATCCTTTTAAACTAAGTGTGGGAACTTCTTCCACACGCCGGCCCCCTGATCCCAACTCCTTGACGAGGGGTGGGGGGCTTAGGGATCCACTGCAGAGGGAGTATGCCCCTGTATGCCTACTCTCTCTGCTGTGGATCCAACTGAACATTGGGGACCTTTCACTCCTTTACTCCTCCTCCTCTAAATTTTCCCTCTTCCCTCCTTCTTCTTTCGTTGACGACCTTGGCGTGGTTTTGGAGTATGAATTGAACGCTCTTTTAACTTGATGGAGGGTGGAGTTGGACGGCATGCCACTCCACCCGTAAAACTAGAGTACCTGACGTGGTCGAGCGAGGGGAAATTTTTATGTCAAGCCATGCCCACAGTGCTGGGTCCGATCTCTTGGGACTGACGACCCTTAAGGCACTGTGGGTATGGCGTATATCCAGGTGAGTGTCCCAGGGCAGTTACCATAGCGTAACAGTATTGCTCCTCCCTCAGTTGGGCCTCCTTGGAGAGGGATCTCATCCTGGACGAAATATTTAAACTTTATATATATGGAAACCAAAACAAAAACCCCTACGACTTCTGGCATGGCAATGGACTGTTCTAAGGAAAACCCAGGTAATGAAGAACAGGCTGGTATTAAAACTTTAATACCATACAAGCCACAAAGAAAAAGCAAATTTAGAATTGACCCAACCTTGACTCACTTCGACTCCCTCTTTGGGAGTGGAAGTTGGTCAAGGTTCTTGACCTTGGAAACTGACAGAAAAATATCAGCATTAAGATTGGAAAATTATTTGTTAAGTAGGCACCCACCTCAGAAATGTCATTTAGACAAATAAAAGAGCAGGAGTGGTTAATAGAAACCACTACAAAAAATCAATAAATGAAAATTATTTAACCATAAAGAACATAGACAATATAAAAGTAACGATAAGAAAGCACGACAATATGAACAGTGTACAGGGTACTGTAGTACTTCCTAAAAGTGAAGAGCCAATAGAGAAAAATATTTTGCTGGATTCCCTTAAAAAAAGGTACAACAATATACAAGATTGTGAAGTTTTACAGTATAACCAGAAACAAAGTAATGAAAAGACATTGAAAATAGCAAAAATAAAATTTGAAGGCCAAGAATTGCCTTTCAAAATTAAAATCATGGGCCAAAATAGAGAACTGAGACTTATGTTAACCAAAACCACTACAGTGCCAAAACTGCAGTAAATATGGGCATACATGGAAAAATTGCAGAAATATATCGATTTGTGCATATTGTGGATCTGACAAACATACCACGCAGTGGAAGTGTGGTGAACCAAAATGTGTAAACTGTGGCAAAATCACCATGCTAGGTCTAAGGAGTGTATGTACTACTATATACAATACAGAACTGAAATTACTTCAGGAGAGATCCAGGAATGCCAATAAGAGAAGCCAAACTAGAGTTGAGAGTTAGAGGAATGCTGATCCCGCTAGGAAGCAAAAATGTTTCTCTGCTGCAATGAGCTCAAAGAATGAAACCAAAAATGGAAGCAAATAACAAACCCCTAATAGATAAATCAGAAGAAAAAATAACTTTACAAGAAACTAATATTAGCAAGAAATCAAGATACTTGTGCAACTGTATGTTCAAATTCATTTGAGATATTGGAGGAATTAGAAACACAAAAGAATAATACATATATAGCTGAAATATTACAAGA
The DNA here is from genome assembly GCF_015104395.2 of Macrobrachium nipponense. NCBI lineage: Eukaryota > Metazoa > Arthropoda > Malacostraca > Decapoda > Palaemonidae > Macrobrachium > Macrobrachium nipponense. The sequence continues at coordinate 138,938,720 of NC_087202.1, read as the reverse complement.
TAATTATAATGAGCTGGAAGCTAAAGATAAAAAGAGGCCTTTAGAGAGAACTACCACCCAAAACCAAGGAGGACAAGCAAAACACAAGAGCTAACTTCAAAGACAAAAAAAGACTACTGAAACAAACGTCACCCAATCCAAAAAACAAATTAAACAATCAGTAAGACCCAAAATCTATATGGATAAAAATGAATACCGAGAAGACAAAGTCAACGAAAATTGCTTGCAAACAAAAAATGAAAAAGAGAAACCCAAATAAAAGAGAAAGTTAAAACATCAGATAAAATTGAAGAAAGTATTGAAATAGAACCCAAGAGCAAAAGCCATTTAAATGCACCTCTAATAAAAAGAACATCTGAGACTCTTCAGCCAATAAAGAAAACAATAGCAGAAATACATCACCCACCAAAAGAAGAACAAAGTACAGCAAAATTATACAACTTCAATAAATTCAAAGTTCAGGAAACAATAAAGATACTAAAACAAAACCCTAAACCTTCTTAAAATGTCTATTTTACAGTGGAATATCAGAGGATACGTATCAAATAATGAAAACTTAAAATCACTAATTAGAGAATGTAATGCAAATATTATTTGCTTACAGGAAACTAAAATAGGGTAACAATGTTCTCAATGCTGGCAATAAATATAATGTGTGGAAATCAACACAAATTTTAAATGACAAACAGCCAAGGAGGAACTGCAATCATAACGCATTCTTCAATCAAATGCCAACCTGTTAGGATTAACTCGGTAATACAGGCATGTGCAGTTCAAGTATTCCTGGAAAAAAAATAACAATATGCTCAATATATATGGAACCGTCGTTAGAAAGTCGCTTAATAGATCATCTTGGAAATAATAGACCATTACAAGTGGAAGACTTAGAAAATCTAATAGAACAATTACCAAAACCTTACTTATTAGTAGGTGACTTCAACGCCAAACATCCCATGTGGGGAAGTACATCATATGACAGGAGAGGAAACACTGTCCTAGATTTTGATAGATAACAAAAATTTGATTATTTTAAATGATGGTTCTCCAACAAGATTTGAGTTTATCATAATAGCACCTCTGCAATAGACATCACTTTATGTTCCCAGAAATTGCCACAGATTTCAGTTGGAAAGTAAAATAATAATTTATTTGGGAGTGACCACTGGCCAATACAAATTGAGCTAAAAAATAATTCTAATATAACATATATACCGAAGAGGAAAATGGAAGAAGCAAATTGCAATTTATATAAAGAGAAAACGGTGATTAACAAAAAACTATCTGACTTTACAAACCACATAGATGCTTATGAACATCTAGTAAAAACAATAGATTGATAAAGCAAATGGAAAACAACATTCCAGTTACCTCAGGCAATCCGACTAGACCACTGGTACCCTGGTGGAATGAAGAATGTAAAGCAGCAAGGAAGATAACGAGAACATGCTTTAGAAGATATCTGAGACATAAATGTGATGCCAATAGAATTGCATATTTGAGAGCTAAAGCAAAGCAGAAAAGAATATTCAAGATAGCCAAAAGAAAATCATGGATATATTATTAATAATCTAAATTCTAAAACTCAAGACAAAGAAATCTGGAAGAAATAAATCAACTGCAGGGTAGATATCGGCCAGAACCATTACCTACATTAAAAGTAGAAAACAACTATATTTCAAACCCCAAACTAGTAGCAAATGAATTGGGTAAATGCTTCGCCAAAACATCTAGTATCTCGAACTATACAAAAAAATTCCAATTAAAAATCAAAATTATGTCCCAATACCAATAAAATCTAATAATCAGGAAATCTATAATCTCCTTTCACCATGGAAGAACTGGAAAATGTCCTGAAACTGGCAAGTCCAACAGCTCCAGGGGAAGACAAAAACATTAGATATGAAATGATAAAAAAATCTACCAGATGAAAGCAAAACCTTTTTATTAGAAATTTTAAATGAATTATGGCATCTCTCACAGCATACTAAAACCTGGAAAGAATCTTTAATCATACCAGGATTAAAACCAGGAAAAGACCCAGAGTCACCAAGCAGCTATAGGCCAATAGCCCATTACTAGTTGTCTAAGTAAGATATTGAAAAAAATGGTGAATAAAGACTAGACTAATAGGGTATTAGAAAATACAGCTATTATCAAACAGACAGTTTGGATTATGGAAAATAAAAAGTACCATAGATCCCCTCTTAATGATTACAAGGAGAGATACAAAATGCAATGGTTGGAAATTAAAAAACAAACATAGGAGTATTTTTTGATTTAGAGAAGGCATATGATACCACCTGGAGGGGAGGGATTTAAAAAAATTGATAGAATGGGGAGGGAATAGGAGGCAAAATTTATAATGAATATATTAAGGAATTCCTATCGAAAGATATATAAAAGTGAAAGTGGGGGCAGAAATCTCTGATTCATTTATCCAGGAGGAGGAAGAATCCCCCAAGTAGTGTACTAAGCGTGGCGTTGTTTGCAATAGCAATAAATGAGATAATTGAATGATCCCGCCAGGAGTCCAAGGATCCCTTTTTGTAGATGACTTCGTCATATATAGTAGTGGTGAAAAAGCGCTGGACATAAGCAACAGATTGCAAGCAGCCATAAATAGGGTAAAAAAATGGGCCGATAACAAGGGTTTTAAATTTTCTCCGCAAAAAACAAAAGCTGTCAGATTTACAAGATCAAGAAAACAGGAATTAATTCCTACTTTATTTATAAATTATGATATAATTGAATATGATGATCAGCATAAAATTCCTCGGTGTAATACTTGATAAAAAACTTACTATAAAGAAACATATAGAACAACTGGCGATAAAAGTAAGAAAATCCTTAAATATAATAAAAAAGTAATTGCGCATAATGAGTGGGGTGCTGATAGAACCTCTCTGATAAAAGTATATAAGGCTCTTTGTCTAAGTAAACTTGATTATGCATGTCAAGTATATGGTAGTGCTTCTAAAACCTTATTAACAAAACTGGATGTCATACATAACATGGGTATTAGACTATGCCAACTGGAGCCTACAGAACTTCCCCGTGGAAAGTCTGTATGTAGAAGCAGGAATAGATCCCCTGAAAGTACGAAGAGAAGAAATGGGATTAAAATACATAGCTAAAATAAATAACCTTAATGATAATCCAAACACCAAATATATGAAGAACATAACAAATAATTATGACGACAAACCAAGAGCCTCTAAACCATTGGAGAATAGATTAAAACCTGATATAGAACATCTAAAATTAGGAACAAGTAGCATATCAAAAATAACAACTTCTAAAATACCTCCGTGGAGACATGCTAAAATAGAAATCTGTGAGAAACTCATTTGATAAGAAGGTAACAGATGCACAATTGAAGAGTGAATTTCTGTCAACACCAGGAAAAACATAAACGGGATATAAGTATTTATACAGATGGTTCCAAGTCGAAGGAGGGTTGTAGGCTATGCTGTAGTAACAAAAAATATAAAAATAAGGAAAAAATTCCAAAAATATGCTCGATATTCACTGCAGAGATTAATGCTATATTAGAGGCTATAAAAAAATATACTTTTATGGTGGGAAAGGCACAAAGATACCCTTTGAATATACACGGATTCTTACAGTGCTTTAGAAGCGCTTAAGACAATACACAGTTTCTCATCCCGTAATTGAAGAAATAAGAGAGTGGATAGATATAATAGTAAAACGGAAATCTATAAATATAAAACTCTGTTGGGTCCCTTCCCATGTGGGCATAAAGGGTAATGAAGAGGTGGATAAAGAAGCCAAAAAAGGCAGTACAAAAGGAGTCTATCAAAAATACAAATACCTTACAATGACATTAAAACAACAATAAATGAATACTGTCAATCAAAATGGGAAAAAAGAATGGCTAGAATTGAATCATAAATTAAAGGCATATTAAATCATCTGTAAAACCTTGGAATAGACAAACAGTGTCAAAGAAGGGAAGATATCATATTAACAAGATTAAGAATAGGGACATACATACTTGACACACAAATACTTGATGTTGCAAGGCGAGGAAAGACAGGCCCTTACTGTGGGACCCATTGTCGTACTCTGGTCACAGTCCGTCATCTGCTAACTGAATGCAAAAAATTCGAAAGAAAACGAAGATCCAATAACATATATAATATCCCACTTGAAGAACTATTGGGAGAAAATGCCCCACTTCAAAATATAGTAAATTATCTCAAAGAAATAAACCTGCTTTATATGATATAACACGTCTTATAATTTCATAGTTTATACAGTAAGCGCTGAATGGCCTTTGCTGCCCCAGTGCTTGGTGTTACACCTAAACTTTATAAAACCAACCAACCAACCAACCACACGCCGGCATCTGGTAAATCTTACTGCAACTGTTTTGGAAGAGGAGAATTTAAAACCATTCTCATCAGCCCACTTAGTAATTGCATTAATAGACCTTTGCAGATGTTTACATACTGACAATGAATCACATCCTGTGCAGTATATTGCAAGGTCATCAACAAAAAGTGAGCATTTTACAGGAATCAAAATTTTTTCAACCACACTATTTATTGCCACTGAAAAGAGTGTTACACTTAAAACGCTTCCTTGGGGAAACCCCTGTTCTTTCCTCCACAAAAAGGTTGGGAGGGAAAGAAAGGTTTCCCACTTATTTTACCCTTTAGGAAACAAAAATCTGTCCATTAAAAAGGAATAAATCTGATCATTCTTCCACATATGCCCGTCTTGTGCAATTGTTTCATGATGCCAAATCTCCAGGCAGTGTCATACACTTTTTCGAGGTCAAAAAATACTCCTATGGTCTGACATTGTTTGGCGAATCCTTGCTGCATTTGGTTGGTCAGCCTCAGCAACTGATCAAGGGTGGAGCGGTTTTTCCTGAAACCAAATTGAAATGATGATGCTAATCCTTTAGTTTCTAAGTGCCAAAGTAGTCTAGTATTTATCATTTTCTCCATCAGCTTACACACATAGCTGGTAAGAGCTAATGGTCTATAGCTGGTGGCTAGGGAAGCATCTTTATTAGGCTTTTTAATTGGAACACCTATGGATATTTCCCAGTCGTTGTATAAAATTCCAGTTTCCCATGTTTTGTTTATAATCTTCAGTAAATATTTTTTGGCATTGTCTGGGAGGTGTTTATGCATTTCATATATGATTGTATCCTCACCTGGAGTTGAGGATTCAGTAGAGGAGACCACCTCCCGTAATTCTCTCAAGGAAAACCTGTAGTTGTTTGGTTCAGATTTTTCTGAATCGAATTCCAGAATCATTTCAGAATTCCTAATTTTTTTAAATTCTCGAGAATAATTGTTGGTGCTGGAAACTTCAGAAAAGTGTTTTCCTAGCTCATTGGCAACTTCAGTGGGCTCTGTGATCAGAGTGTCATTTATTTTTAAAGAGGGTAATGGTGACGCTACAAATTTCCCACTCAGTTTCCTTATTTTGTGCCACACCACTTTCAGTGGAGACTTTGAGTTTATTCCATTATTATAGTAATGCCAACTTTCTCTTTTGGCTCTTATAAAAGCTCCGTTGCTTGGGTAAAGCACGTTTGTAGATTAATTTAGACTGAGAAGAACCACTAGTTTTGTAACGTCTGTAGCACTTCCTAGTAACTTTCCTCAGAATACCACAAGTCTTATTCCACCAGGGAATTGCAGGTCTACGGGGGTTTGCCTTTTGTTTTGGGAATAGAGCCTTTAGCACTCTTCAGAGTAGATTCAATAAAGTAATCATAAGCATCTAGATGAGAAAGAAATGACTCAAACTCCCTATCTAGTATGACACCCTTACTGAATTTATCCCAGTCTGCCTCATCTACCTTCCACTTCGGTAAAAATTCAGATGGACCATTCACAGCATATTTCAAATGGATCGGGTAATGATCACTCCCATTTAAATTTTCGTTAACAGACCAACTAAAATCAAGGTGGATACTTGTTGAAGAGATACTAAGGTCCAGTGTAGAGAAGTGATGATCATGAATGCTGTGGAAAGTCATTGACCCATTATTATATAGGATAACATCATTCCTATCAATAACATCTTCAATTAATTTCCCTTTACTGTCTAGAAACCGACTTCCATAAAGGGGGTTGTGGGCATTAAAATTTCCTAGGAGAAGTAAAGGAGTTGGAAGTTGGTTAATTAAGGACTGAATATCTTCACTGTTAAAATCAAGATCTGGTGTAAGATATAAGGAGCGGGATATTATCCTCTTTTCCAAGACGACTGAAATAGCAACAGTCTGTAGAGTTGTATTTAATTGTATTAGGGAGTGCTGCAGAGCTTTATTAACAATAATTGCAGCACCTCCATGGGCCTGACCACCACTTGGGGGAGAGGAGTTAAATGTTGAATAATTTAGTCCAAGATTATAAGGAGAGTTATCTAACATTGTCTCCTGCAGGCATATGATCCCTAAAGGATATCGAACATGAATGTTAAGGTGGTAAAAAGTGCTACTTCCCACTCCTTAGAGGGAAAGTACTGTTCCTCGTGTGGAGAGGAAAGTTCTCCTTTATAAGTGACTGTTTCTATAATCCCTTTTCATTTGAATTGGTATTTAGAGTTTTTGGCTGATCATATTTCTGGTTATGATTCTGATCAGAATTTCTACTGTGATTCTGCGAATCACAAGGTTCATTTGTCTTAGGATGGCAAGACTGATCAGAACTCGCATGTTTTTGGGCTGAAACTGCTTTTGGAACCACCTTTCTAGGTGGAGAGATCTCTTCCAAAACACTGAACCCATTTTACGTTTTTATTTTAAAGCCGTCATTATTTGGGGATGTATTCCTTGTGTGCTTCTTGGTGGTTATAATTATAGTTTTGTTTTCACTTTTGTCTGTAGCTGTGACAATTGATGACTCCGAATTAGCTCTATCTAATTGGGCTTGGCCCCTTGGCTAATTCTTGTTGGAAGTGTTTTTGGAACAGCTTCCCGAATAATTAATTGATTTTGGCTCCCTTTTTTTGGAGGTGAGCCTGCAACTATCATATTAGTCACCTTTGTATTGACTTTGGGAGGTGAGTTTTCTGTACTTCTTGAAGTACAACTTTTGGTGTTGGTCTCCAAGTCACTTGCAGATGAAAATTTCTTGACAGATTGGGGATTTTCATTATTCACAGTCTGTGGAGTAGCAGGTCTGTGATGCCTATTATCAGATGGAGTTATTAGTTGCTTTACATTGCTGGAACTTTTCCTAAGTTTCATTACTGAAGCATAGGTAGAGTTGGCACTTTTGTTTGCCCCCATTACCAGACGCTTTTCTTCGCTAATGCTGATATGTTCATTGTCAGCTACTGACAATGCATCTTCAAATCTGTATCTGAGGCAAGTCCTAGAATTTGGAGAGTGATCACCCTTACATTGAAAACAGTATTGGGCTGCTACACACTCGTCACAATCATCATGCTCCGCAGAGCACACAGAACATCTTTTTTTGTTTTCACACGAGTTTTGAATGTGGCTATATTCAAAACATTTGCGCCACAGTTTAGGATTTCTTTTATATCTTTTAACCTGCATCCTCTCATGGCCAACAATGATAGTATCAGGTATGTAACTGGAGAAGGTTAAAAGGATAGCTGGATCCCCTCCTAGTTTTTTTACGTGAGATACACAAGGAGGACATCAATGGAGAATCTCCTCCTCTTCAAAAACATGCAGGTCTTTTGAGTATACTACCCCTTTCAGTGTGTTATAGAATCTGTGCGATGCAATACATTCGATATTTCCACTTTCAGGAGGTTTAAAATTCGATAGCAAAATTGCTTGGGTTTCACTAAAAGCTTTTATTAGCAAATTCTTTCCATAACGCTTCAAGTTTCCAATGGGAATGGAACCTACCTTGCTCTCGATACATTCAGCAGCCTTTATAAAATTTTTTCTTCCCTCCTTATAACTAGCAACATGCCATATAGGGGTAGAAGTGCTCTGGTACATGGGGCTGGTCCATGTTCTTCATTCTTAGGGATAAAATCAAATGTCTCATCATTTAAATTTTTCACTGAAAACACTTTCGTGCTAAGAACTGAATCATTGAGATTGTGGCCACGGAGTCTTTGTTGTGCCTCACTAGCTTCCAAGGGTGAGGAAAATTTAACATAAGCAGATAATGACTGCTTGTCTTTTTCCAGAACTAATTTCATTCTTTCCACTTTACCAAATTGTTTCCTTACACTGTACAAAAATTCATAATCTAATGACAAGTTTAAATTACTGAAATGAAGCACTCTACTATTAGGATCAAATCCACCAGATTTACTAACGCCCTGGTGTCTCAGTGTTTGATTCTGTCCGATAGCCGAGCTCATATCCTTCTTCATGCCAGAAGTCATTGCAAGTGCCAGTAAGTCGTCGGATCCAGGGGAAGGAAAACTATTCTCCAAATCCATAGAATTATGCCAGTTCACATTCAGAAGTCCAAAATGTCCGCACCCAACACCCAAGAGCCCTGCTAAGACCCCAACAGCACATCAGAAAGGGAAGCCCAGACAGCTTCTAATGCCTAGTCTCACCACCCCAACAAACTGTCAAAAGCCCACAAAGCGATCCCAGGATAATTCCACAAAGCGATCCCAGGATAATTAGCACGCATACACCAGACCACCTCACACAAACCGGCTCACCTACACACCCAAAACCGCTTCGTTTTATCAAGAAAGTATCGTGAATCAGTCAGGTATTTGCATTCTCCACCAATGGCACAAGTGGGAGTTGACTCCCAATAGTCCAACCCATACCCTACCCTTTCGGGATAGCATCAATATGCTTGCAGTGGCCAAGGTATAAGTCAATCCGCCTGCTAAGAGTTCTGCCCCCACTAATGGGGACTGACTCCCCACTCCAAACATATTGGTGGGCTTCCGGACAGGGATGGGATCCCCAAAAACCATCCCCCCCTGGATTCCGATGGGCTGATCCCTGGAGATGGTTCCACCCTCAAGATGGCAATAGGAAAATCCCATCACTATCTCTTAGGTCCACCACAACTCCCACATTAGCTTTGAATGCGAACCCCTTCCAAGGCATGATCCCTTCTCAGACTCACCTAAGCAGTGAAATTTTTCAAAAAGTGGAATGAATGAATGAATAATTAATAATTATCTGGCGTCGTGACTACCAGGATCATTGACGCCGAATGAAGCCATTTGGACAACCAATTTGGGAAAAATCCACACACACATCATAAAAACTCTTTAAGTTCCGCATCAGTTATTGTAGTATAGCTAGCGCAAAGATGCTACTTACGCATTAAACACCACCAAAGCTAAATTATTATTATTATTATAAAATAGTTTAACCAGGCCACTGAGCTGACCTTCAGCTCCCATGGGGCTGGCCCAAAGGATTAGATAAAATGCAAGGTCAAGGCCAAAAGCCACGAGCTTGGACCAAACAGGTCTTATAGGATAATAAATAATGAATTAAGATTAAATAAAAAATTGCACAGAGGCAAAGGCTTTCATACTAGAACACAAAACGGCAATAAATACATTTATTCACGTTTCCATACATTCATTCTAAAAACCCAAAGCTAAAAACTACACACATACATGAAAGCGAAATACCTAAATTTCGTTAAAAACTCCAACTTCTTTTTAAAAAATTCAACAACACACTCATAATCATGCTGCGTTCTCACCCAATATCTTTGTCAAACTGTAACTACCATCTCTATCTCTTTTGTCTTTAAAGTGCTGCTCTCTCAGTTTCCCGATGACTAGGACATTCAACTAGCAAATGCTTAATAGTCATCGGGACGAGACAGTCATCACAGTAAGGTTGGTATTCACCACTCATGAGATACCCATGTGTCAATCTTGTATGTCCTATACGGAGGCGACATATCGTTACTTCCCATTTCCTAGGCATAGATTCATATTTCCAAGGGTGTGTACGTGTGGCAAACTCTTTCATTTTATTTGTTCCTGCTTCGTTCCATTGCTGTTCCATAATATTGCAATGAACCTTTGATATACTAGGAAAAAGTCTCTATATGGTACAGCAATTGGTCTTGGTATCATATTGGTTGCTGCTGATTTAGCTAGTTTGGTCTGCTTTTTCATTTCCATATATATTTCACTGCGCTGGGACCCAGCAAAAAGATATAGTAATCCCTCTACGTTGATGTAGAAATACCCACTGTGAGATTTTCAATGTAATTGGATGATCAGTATTAAAAATTTCAAGTGCCTGTAATGCACTTTGGAATCACCAAAAGAATGGTGATATTAGTGGAATTCTGGAGGGTTGCAATATGTTCCAATGCTGTTAAAATTCCATACAGTTCTGCTGTGAAGTCGATGCTACGATGGGTAGTGTGCTCCTCTGCGACTAAAATCATCACTAAAACTCCATATCCGACTCCATCATCAGTTCTGGAGCCATCAGTAAAAACAAATGTAGAGCCTGAGTGCTCTGCAGCATGTTCTAAAAAATAATACTCTGATTTCTGTATCTGATTTTTCTCTTTTAATACCTTTAAAATTTAAAATATTACAAATTTAATTACAGGTAATTTCCATGCTGGGGTAATTGGTAAAATTAAATGGACATACAGGATTTCTTGACATATTCATTTTTTCCAAGATCTTTTTTCACTCTAAAACTAAAAGGCTTAGGAAACCTTGGATGATTTTCATAAAAGTTGTTGAAAGAATTTCTATTTGCTGCTTCAAAGGCTTTAGAGTTGGGGATTCTGTGAACCCTAAACCAATATCTGATAATTGATGATTGGCGATATAACTCTAGTGGGATTTTTTCTCCCGCATCAATTAATAAACTTAAGATGGGGGAAGATCGAAAGGCACCTGTTGCCAAGCGTTATATCCGGTTATGATGTACTGAATCTAAGATTGCAAGACGATTAGATGAAGCAGAAGAATATATTTCACATCCATAAAGTAATTTTGAAATAATAAGTGATTTGTGTAGCTTTATAACTGTCTGCCTGTCTGCACCAGTTGGTATTAGATAATACTTTCAAAATACTTAAAGCTTCAAGGCACTTGGTTTTAATATGTTTCAGATGGGGAAGCCAATTGAGTTTTTTGTCGATATGAGGCCTAAGAAGCGTACCTCTTCAACACAGGGTATTCTATGGTTGTACAGATAAAGGTCCGGGTCGGGGTGTACTCCCCGAAGGTGGCAAAAATGCATAACAGTAGTCTTACTGGCTGATATTTTAAATCCCTGTTGTTCAGCCCAGTTACTATTCTTATTTATTGTCAATTGTAATTTCCTTTCTGCAACTGACGTTCGTGATGCAGCAACAGATATTGAAAGATCGTCCTACGAATAGGGTACTCAATACATCATTGGGTATAACAGACGCGACTCCATTTATTGCTAACGCAAAAAGTGTGACACTAAGCACACTCCCTGTGGGGACACCCTCTTCTTGGCATCTTCTATCTGATAATGCTGCCCACTTTAACTTGAAAATATCTACATTTCAAGAATGCTTTTATGAATAGGGCAATTTTCCTCGTAGACCACAGGTATGAATTGTCTTAAGAATGCCATGCCTCCAAGCAGTATCATAAGCTTTCTCAATATCAAAAAATAGTTATATGGTGCTGCTTGGAGGCAAATGCTTCACATATGGAGGTTTCCAGCTGCAGTAGGACATACTACTGCCGAGTGCATCTTTTAAATCCACAGTTGTGATGGGTGAGAAATATCCATTACGCTCTAAATACCAGACAATCTTGTATTCACCATTTTTTCCATCAACTTGCAATAAACAACAAGTTAGTGCTATTGGTCGATAACTAGCCACTGAAAAAGGGTCTTTACCTGGTTTAACAAAAGGTAATACAAAAGCCAATTCCCATATTGACTGGGTAGCTACTTTCATGCCATAATCTGTTAATTATACTTTATTATAAAATAGTTTGTATTTTTTGAAATATGCCTAAACATTTGATAGGGAATTTCATCCGGACAGGGGCAGTGTTAGTGCTGCTGGCCAGGGCAGCATCAAATTCCCTTTCTGTAAAGGGTAAATTATATGGCTCTATCTTATCTGTGGAAAAGTCTAATCGCAGTTGTTCTTCTCTTCTTCTATATTGATATCCAGGGGAACTGTCAGATTTTTTTGAAACTTGGGCAAAATGATCGGCGAGTTTATCACTTACATCTTTTTGCGTCAGCGATGAGGTTGTCATTAACTTTAAGTACTGGGGAGGACTGGGAGTAAATTTCCCAGCAATCTTTTTTTTTTATTTTCTTCCATATACTGCAGATAGGTGTTCGGTGGTTAATGGACGATACAAATGACGCCCATGACTGCCTTCTTAGCAGTTTTCATTGCCTTTCGAAAACGCGCTCTATTCTGTTTGTATATTATCATGTTTGCTATAGTTCGGTGTCTACGATAACGTGTAAGTGATGTTCTTGTGACTCGGTGTAACAGTGTGAGCTCTTCACACCACCACGGGACTGGGCGTCGCCTGAAAAGACCTGTAGTTTTTGGTATAGAATGTATACCTGCTGTATGGAATGTCCCATTTAATAAATCGATTGCATCATCTGCCGTTGGAAGTCCAATTTGCGTCACTTTCTATTTCGCTTAGTCTTGAAATTTGTTCCAATCTGCTTTTTCAACATTCCACCGTGGAGATCTTTGAACTGGTGGGTCATCATTGGAATTTATTATTATGGAGCATGGTCACTGCTTTGCCAGTCATCATTCGTCTTCCATCTGAAATCCATCGTGCAATTGGAACTAGATATTGTAAGGTCTAAGCATGAGACTGTACCTGTCTGGATATGGTAATGAGTGGGTTCTCCGGTATTTAAAAGTCCTAAATCTTCATTTTCTATTATGGAAGCTATTATATTCCCTTTTTGATTTGATGTCACATCTCCCCATAAAGGATGTCTGCCATTTAAGTCTCCCATGAGAAGAAATGGTCGTGGAAGCTGATGAAGTAAATCATTAGTTCTTCTCGAGTGATGGGATTGTTTGTAAGGAAGATAAAGGGAACAGAGTGTGTATTTTCGTCTTAGGTGAATTTGAACCGCAACAGCCTGTAAAGGAGTATAGTGGGGATTGGAAAATGAGGAAGGTCGCTGCGAACATAAATAAGGCAACCTCCATGTCTTCCCCACTTCCAAATTGTATTGTGTTCTATATGATATATACTCTCTAGGGCAAGGTGTGTGGACATCAAGCATTGTTTCTTGTAAACATACAGCAATAGGGGAGTATTTATAGAGTAACACTTTAAGTTCCTCATATTTTGCACGAAGTCCCTGACAATTCCGCTGTAAAATTGAAGAGAAGGTGTCTAGGTTTTGGAGGGTAGTCCTCTATTTAAGGTCATTTTTGAATGCTTAGTGGATGGGAAGCTTTGCTTGTAAATTTTTGATGAAGATTGTTTTTCTTCACCAGTTTGCTCATTGATTTTGGTTTTATCTTTTGTTGGAGTTAATGGAGGAGAGGATGAGGGTGTTCTTACCCTCTTCATTTGTTTTTTCCCTCTAATTCCATTAAATCAGGCAGAGATTCTGCCTGAGATAATGCAGAAGGTGGAGTAGAGGGAGGTTTGAGGGAGACATCCAGTTTGTTATATGGAATGTTTATTTTATCCGTCTTTGTCGATTGTGCTCTAACCTTACTAGGCTGAGCACTTGACCCAGTATGTCGGGCCACAGGAGTAGAAGCATCCTTTATTGAGGATGAGGAAGGATCAGCAGATTGGAGTGGAGCCCTAGTGGTGGAATGTTGAACCACAGGGGCTGAGGTCATCCTTCAGTTGAGGATGGAGAAAGGAGTAATGGATTGAAGTGGAGCCCTTGTGGTAGTAAGGGCTTTAGAATAACTCTTGGCTCTTCCCAAGAGTCGTCTTGCATGTCCAATACTGATGTGCTCTGTATATGCTTTATTAACTGCTGCTGTTTCAACTTTAAATTCTTCACATACTTTATCAACTGATTTGTGCTCTAGCTGACAATTAATGCATTTAGGTATATCTGAGCATGGTCCATGTTCTAGGGCAGAGCAATTATTACACATCTTATTATTTTTACATACTTTAGATGGATGACCAAATTTAAAACAATTAAAACACTGTAATGCTTTTGGTTGAAAAGGTCTAACTCGCACTCTTTTCATTTCCTATTACTATATGAGATGGTACATCATTACTGTCTTCAAAAGTAAAAATCATCATGTTGCCATTTGGGACCTTTTTCACTTTCCATACAGTTGGTGGACACATATCTAAAATTTCTTCTTCAGTAAACTCGTACAAATCTCTATCAAAAACAACACCTCTTCCATAGCTAAAATTTAGGTGAGGACTAATTTTCTCTATTATATCGTTGTTATCAACTTTCATCATTGTTAGCATCTGTGACTGAGTTTTAGATTTTGCATGAATAAGTACAGAGCTCTTACCAAATCTAGTAATGTCACCACTCATTATGCCACCTATTTTTTGCTGAAGGTACCTACTAAACTTGTAATAGTTGAAGTTCTCCATCCTTGGCTTTTACTACCAGCCCATTTAGGAGGTGTTGGGGGGACTCTTATTTTGTCAACGTTGCTACTATTGAGTTGATTGGATTCCATTCTGCAGGTATAAATAAAGTCTAAGTTTTCTTGGGGCTTTTATCCGTCAAGGCTACTTAACTAATGAGTTACACCACATATTCAAGGTATCAATACTACAGGTTGCTTTAAAAGCATCTTCATGTTTATCAAATGTTACCAAAGCTTCCCATTTTCCTTCTGTGTCAAGAAAGTTCATACAAATCTCTGCTATATTGCCAAACATGTTCAAAGATGTTCGAGATATCCTCATAGTTACACTGAAGTGGAATATTTTTCATATGTATAAAACTTTCAAAATGCGTCACTCTACTATTATTGGCATCTGGGGGGTTTAAAGAATGGTCTTTGTTTGAGCCAGAAGTCGTCAACGGTGCCAGTGAGTCCATTTTCATCCCAGGGGATGTGGGTTCATAGTCCGGATCCATATTTGGTTTTACTCTAAATAAAAAAAAAAACAAAAAATAAAACTCTTACTACTTGGTTATATCAAGAAAGTATCGTGAGTCACTCAGGTATTCACATTCTCCACCAATGGCACTAGTGAGAGTTGACTCCCAATGGTCCACCCCATACCCTACCCATACAGGATAGCACCAATACGTTTGTGGTGGCCCAGGTATAAGCCAATCCGCCTGCTGGGAGCTCTGATTCCACTAATGGGAATCAACTCCCCACCACAAACGTATTGGTGGGCTTCCGGACAAAAGCCAGGAGTCCCACCCCCAGAAAACAGCTCCCCCTGGATTCCGAAATGGGCCCAGTCCCTGGAGATGGTTCCGCCCTCAAGATAGCAATGGGAAAATCCCATTACTTACTCTCAGGTCCAAACCGTATCAGGTGGTGACTCAACCACCACAACTCCCACTATTAGCTTCAAATGCAAACCCTTCCTAACCAACGATCCCTTCTCAGACTCACCTTAGTAGTTAAATTAGACGAAAGTGGAAATGTCCACACCATTTATTGCCAAAAGTTTGTAGGCGTTCCGTCAGGATCCGGCCTTCACACGAGTGAAGGCAGGATCCCTTACCCCCTCACCACGTGAAGGAACCTACTCGAGGGGCAAAAAGTGGAAAATCCCACTAAATTACTCCAAACAATTTCTAATATTTTTAATAAATGAGACTCGGACTCAAACCCAGGAACAAATTCCAGGGGTTCAAGAGCCACCTCACCACGTCATTTTTAATTTTTGTTGAATTTTTTTATACTTTAGTTTAACCAGACCACTGAGCTAATATTAACTCTCCTAGGGCTGGCCCGAAGGATTAGACATGCTATTTAAAATCTTTATAAATTATCATCTAAAATATAAACAAATAAATATTTGCTATCTGGAATATATATTATCTGAAAAATAAATATTTACTACCTGGAATATATTATAAATTACTATATATTATATTTTATCGTATAAATTATTAAATTTAAGGAATTTTAAAATATTAAAAAGTGAAAATTTGTCACTTTCTGACAATATTTTTTAAAAAGAATATCTTCTAAACAGTATGTCTCTTTGGATTCTATATTTGGACAGATTTTAAAAATATGTTTTGCTGTTATTTGTACATTACATATTTCGCACATTGGTATAGGGGTATGGGGGTTATTCATTTAGTAACCATGTGTCAGTTTAGTGTGACCAGTTCTTAGCCATGTCAAAATTACTGAATTCTTGTGGCATTTCTGATAGGATGATGGCCACGGGTCTACAGTTTCTTTTATTTCTCTTAATTTATTATTAGGATGGTTTTCCCTCCAGTTATTTTGCCATTTTTTCATAATTACCGATTTACTGTGTCTAAAATAATCTTCTAGTGGTAATAATTCTGCTGATATTGGGAGTGTTCTAGCCTCTTTTGCATAAGTGTCTGCTTTTTCATTGCCATCTAATCCTATGTGAGATTGTATCCAACATAGAGTAACAGATGTCTTTTGCGTTTCCATTTCATGTAATGTATGTCTAATTTCATTTATAATTTTGTTTTTTGGAGTATAAGAGCTTATTGCATTTATTGAACTTAGTGAATCGCTAAAGATGGTTACTTCATTAAACTGGTTTTCAGATATAGTTGTTAATGCTGTTTTTATTGCTAGTAATTCAGCAGTGAACACTTAATGCTTTGCTTTGTAAGGAGGCTTGGATCTTTATATTGTTTCCGTAAAGAGCGAATCCGACTCCCATATCATCTTTGGAACCATCAGTATATATTTGATTATTATTGTGTATCTTGATATGTTCCAGAGCATATTGTTTCATAGTGAGGGGATTATTCTATTTATTAATGGGTATTGTACATAGTTTGTTACATATCTGGGGAGTACTTATCAACCATTGAGGCATTATTTTGTTAAAATTGTAAAATTTGATATTATAAAGGTCATTGTCATTAAATAATCTATTAGCTCTAACGGAGGGATGGGATAATTTTTGTATTCCAGAAACAATCTGGATCTTTAAATAAATCTTTGGTTTTTGCTGGACTATTTACAATTTTTAAAGCTCTGCACTTCGTTGTTATTTTGAATCTATAAGATAGTGGAATTTCTCCACTTTCTACAATCAAGGATTGGACTGGAGTTGATTTGAATGCTCCGGTGGCTAAACGAAGCCCAAGATGGTGTACGTGATCTAGCATTTTGAGAGTAGTCTCACTAGCAGAACTATAAATTGGACTGCCATATTCTAATATTGGTAGAACTGTAGCCTTATAAAGTTTCAATAAAGTTTCTATCAGCACCCCATGAAGTGTGAGCTAATTTTTAAAATATATTTATATCGTTTAAGCCTTTTAAGGCCTTTGCTTTGGTATGTCTCACATGAGCCTTCCAGTTCAAATGATTGTCAAAATATAGGCCTAAGAATTTGACTTCTGGATAAAATTGGATGGGAGTGTTATTCATGGTAAGAGATATAACTTGATTTTTGAGCCAGCGCTGATCCTTATAAAATGTTATTGCTAATTCTTTGGATATGGCGTAGGTTGTTTGAAGTGTAGAAAATTACAAAATCATCAATATATAAGCTGTTGTTTACATCTTTTGGAAGCGTTTTAACAATATTATTGATTGCTAATGCAAATAATGTGCTGCTTAGTACGCTGCCTTGTGGGATACCCTCTTTTATTTCAAATGTTTCTGATAATACTGTTTCAATTTTAGTTTGGAATGTTATTTCTGTTAGGAAATTTCGCATAAAAGTTGGGAGTTCACCCTTAGATTTATGTCATATAGAGATTTTAAGATTGAATATCTCCATGTTTGTTATATCATAAGCCTTTTGAATATCAAATAAGACTGCGACAGTAATTTTCTTTTATACAAATCTTCTTTTGATTTGATCTTCTAGTGATGTTAATGAGTTTAAAGTCGAGTTATTTTTTCTACTTCCAGACTGGGTTGCTGCTAGAACTTTATTTTTTTTAAATACCATATAAGTCTATTATTTACCATTTTTTCCATGAGTTTACACAGACAACTAGTTAGTGATATAGGTCTATAATTATTTACTGATGTTGGATCTTTGACAGGTTTGGGTATAGGAATTACAATGCTTTGGGAAGTAGTTTCTTTTTCCATAGGTGATTATAAAATTTTAATAAGTATTCTTTGGCTTTAATGTTCAGATGTGTAAGGAGTTCAAGAGATATTATCCTTTCCTGGGGCAGAGTTACTACAAGTTTTTAGCGCAGCATCAAATTCTTCTAATGTAAATGGGACATTGTAGTATGATTGTTGAATTGTTTCAAAATTAATTATATGTTTTTCTTCATTCCTTTTTCCAATGCGAAAATGTTCATCTAAATTCAAGCTATTGCCTACTGATTCTAAATGGCGGCCTATTATATTTGATATGTCTTTTAAATCATGAACTCTTTTCCCATTATGTAATATTGGGGATCTAGGTGATCGACTATATTTGCCATTAGTTTTTCGAAATCTATCCCACATTTGTTTAACAGTGTCACCTGAGAAGTCTGAGACGTACTTATCCCAAGATGATTTCCTATTGCTAATAACTTTTTTCCTGAATTGAGCAGATATCTTATTCAATAAAGGTTTAATATAATCAATTTCCATAGCTATTAATACTAATCCTTTCAATGTATATCTATTACTTTTATATAATTTGTTATATCTTTGGTTTAGTCCGTCTAATCGTCTGCTCATCTTGTGCTTCAGTTTGATAATATCTGAAAGTTCTCTGGACCACCATGGAACAGGATTTATTTTTGGCTTACAATTTGTCATTGGTATTGATTTACTTCCAGAACTAATTACGAAATCTGTAAAATATGAATTAATTTCATTGTGATCATTGTTACTTTGGAAAGGGGAAACATTTTTGGTAATTAAATCATACTTATCCCAATCAGCTTTTTTAAAATTAAATTTTGGTACAAATTGTTGATGATTATCTTCAAGACATGTGATTACGATTGGGTAGTGATCACTGGTATAAAGGTCATCCAGAGTATTCCATTCTAATCTGTCTACTAACGAAGTGGAACAAATAGACAGGTCTACAGATGATAGGGTCCCATGAGTTTTTGAAAAGTATGTTGGGATTTAATTTTCATTCAAACAACAATAGTTGTAATTAAGTATTAGATTTTGTATGTCTTTACCTGCTGTATCTGCGTCGATGGTACTGGCATCCCATAAAGGGTGGTGAGCATTAAAATCACCTAAAATTAAAATTGGCTCATTGAACTGTGATAAAATGTTTGATAATTGAGCCTTATCATAATTTTCATTCGGTTGATTATATAGACTGCAGACTAAAATGCTAGATTAGTTTGTCATATGCAGGGGAATTGAAGATATTTGAAATGAATTATTATTAGCATTGCAGTTCCTAACTTGCCTTCTCCTGAAACGGAGGATGCCAGAAAGTAGTTACATATTGATGGGACTGGATTATTAATGTGTTGTAAACATATGCACATTGATTCATGTTGCTTTAGGAGTCTTTGTATTTCACCCAAGTGCATTCGTGTTTTCAGACCGTTTATGTTCCATTGGATAATAGTATAATTGAATGGAACGAAATTTAAAAGATTATTTTGTATAGTTGGTATTATATATATATATATATATATATATATATATATATATATATATATATAATACCAACTAAACAAAATAATCTTTCAACTTTCGTTATTTATATATATATATATAGATATATATATATATATATATATATATAATATATATATATATATATCTATATATATATATATATATATATATATATATATATATATATATATATATATATATGTGTGTGTATATATATATAATACCAACTATACAAAATAATCTTTTAACTTTCGTTCCATTCAATTATACTATTATCCAATGGAACATAAACGGCCTGAAAAACACGAATGCACTTGGTTGAAATACAAAGACTCCTAAAACAACATGAATCAATGTGCATATGTTTACAATACATTAATAATCCAGTCCCATCAATATGTAACTACTTTCCGGCATCCTCCGTTTCAGGAGAAGGCAAGTTAGGATCAGCAATATATGTTCATAATCGTGTGACCTATGATAAAGTTACAGTTAATAATAATTCATTTCAAATATCTTCAATTCGCCTGCATATGACAAACTAATCTAGCATTTTAGTCTGCAGTATGTGTGTAGTGATATATATATATATATATATATATATATATATATATATATTATATATATATATATATATATATATTATAGTATATATATATATATATATATATATATATATATATATATTTTTAAAAACTATAGGTAATTATTCACTTAATTAGCTTTAATTTTCTTTTTGGGTTTTTGACATTTTTGTGTTATCTTCTGATTCAGTAGTCAATTTAATTTCCTTTTGTTTAGCTAAGAAATTGTCTAACACTGATATTTTGCTCTCACGGTAGTATTGTAAGTGTCTAATACACATACAATCTTTGGTATGTAATTCTGGCTGGCTTGAGATATTATGTTATCTAGCTAAGAAATTCCTTATCACGTTTATCAATTTTTCTTTATTTAAAGGTTTCATTTCTTTGCAATCTTGCAAAAAACATGTATGGCATCCACATCGTTCATGGTGAGATACGGTTTGAGGTGTTACGCCTTCTTGGATGCACTGCTGATATTCACAATTATCGTTTTGTCTTCCTTGGACTGATTGAAATTTGTTTTTAAATTTTCTTGGAAAGACTGGCGAAGGGTTTATTTCTTCAGATTTACTTTGAAAAACTATAGAAGAATTCATTACTTTAAATTTACTTGGAAAGACTGGTGAAGGACTTATTTCATCTTTATTATCTAAATTAGGGGATGTTTTCCTGTTGATTTTAGGCATTTTCTTCTTCTTGATGTCATTAGTATTAAATTGAGTTTTTGGGGGTGAAATTATTTCTCTTTCTCGTTTTCTTCTTGTTTGGACAGCATTATCTTCCTTTCCAGAGTCTAGAGATGGCAATTCTTCATCTTTCATTAGTACGTCATAAGGGTTACTTATTAATAATGTATTGCTAGATTCTCCAAGGGACTTTCTGTTTATTTCTAAGTTTGTTGACATTGTTGTTTGTTTTTCGTTAGTTTTTTCCACGTATTATAAAATGTTTCTTGGGCATTACTTTTTCTACAGCGTCTCGATATGATTTATTTCTAGCAGGGTCTATGAAACCTCTTGATTTTAATTCTTGCTTTCCTTCTGGAATTGACATGCCAGACCTGCTTATTAGTAGTTTTAATTCAGTGTTATATGTGTAGAATGGACATATCTTTGATCTCGCATGATGGTCTTGTCCACAATTACAACATTTGGGAACGCCACAGTTCCAGATGGTTTCATGATCTTCCGTAACCATAGAACGCACAAATTGGTTCATTTCTACATTTGATTTTTGTATGTCCATACTTTGAGTAATTTGTGTGTTGAAGAGGCTTTGGTACATGGGGTAATACCTCTCTTCTCTGGCTTTCTATTTTAATACTAGGAGGAAGAGTCTGCCCTTCAAATTTAATTTTAGCTGTTCTCAATTTTTTCCCTCATGTCTTTTATTTGGAATTTCATATACTTTTACGTTTTCAATATTGGGATATCTAATTTTTAATGAGTTCAATAACAATGTCTCATCTGGTAGGCCATCACGATCATTATTGGGTGGTAACATTACTGTTCCCTCAATGCTGTTCAATTTTTCATGTCTTTCAACCGAGACATTTATCCCGTTCATATTATTAAGCATTTGATAATTTTCTGATTGAAGTTTTGTGGTAGCTTCCACTATCCATTCTTTTCTTGTTATACTGAGCTAATAAAATATTTTCAAATTTAGCAGCAGTCAGCTCGGTTTCTGTTTAAAAACCAAGTATCTTGGCCAAGTGCCATATCCAAATAGTAAGTCAAAGTGTACCAATGTAGGATCTGCTCTGTATTTAGGTAGTTTGTTTGGAAAACTGTTAATATTTTAACTTTTTTCATTTGTTACTGGAGGAATTTCCTTTTGTGGCATTAAGTATGGTTCCATAGTTATTATGTTTGATTTGGGTATGGATCTGGAATCATCGTTTACTTCTTTGTTTACACTTTCCTGAGCCAGTTCCAAGTCCGTTCCAGGGTGGTCAACAATGGGGGTTAATGTATCATCCATAGATACGAGTACTGTATTATTTCAGCCAGGTAGTCCTCCGCCCACCATATTCCTACGTAAAACGGAGACCAACAAGGGAGGGATGTGTTATGCGACTTTTAGTTGCCACCCCTAGAGGTTACAACCTGGTTATACATATGGCTCCCAGAACTTGAGGCATCATCAGTACATCGAGATCAGACCCAGCTCTGGGGGCCATGTTTGACATAAGACTTTCCCCTCGCTCGGGCACGTCAGGTACTCGAATTCTACGAGTGGAGAGACATGTCAGTCCTCTTCACCCTCCATCAAATCAGAGGAGCAGTCAGAGCCGTAATCCAATGTAGGCCAAGGTTGTCAACTAATGGTCACTCCTGATAGGGGAAGAAGTTAAAGACTGAAAATAGGAGAAGGCTCAAAAGTGGACCGAGCTTAGTCTGGATACTCAGAACTGGCCTGTGTAGCATGGTTAGACCTGCCAGGGTAGGGCACTACTCCGCTACTGTAGCCCAATTCATCCTTGCACCACACAAGCCCCACCACCACATCAAGGTGTCGGTCCATTGGTGGGGTCACCACGTCAAGGTGGTCTCACTTTGAGGGGGATATGAGGCTTATGATCTGTTGTGTTTTTTACTGGCTTTCTGATACAAAGTAGAGTGTACCTCTACTACAATAGTCTTTGTATCCAAGGAACGTGATTCATTGGCGGTTGTTTCTGAGGCAGACGTACTGTCATTGTTTGGCCCATTTATTTTTGTTACATTTTATGCCGTTTTGATATGTCCATACTATGAGCAGGTAAAGAGGATGAAGGAGTTCTTACTCTTTTTGGACCTTCGGTTTGTTTTTGTTCCATTTCTTCAAGGGTTTCTTGTTGCAGAGATGGGAGAGACAAAGGGAAGGTCTCATTAATTGAAGATGATTCTACTGTATAAGTAGGCACATCTTCCTTAAAGAGGGGTGCTTCAACCTTAGCAGGCTAAGCACCTATACCAGATGACTGGGACTTAGTTTCAGGAATTCTTACTTTTAATCCAGGTACAGGTGCTACTTTGTTAGCTTGAGTTTTTATATGGGATAGAGAATTCAAAGCCGTAGCATATGTCTTTGTTTGACCAATTGATTTTTTAGCATAACTAATGCTTATATGTTCAGCATTAGCTTTGCATACAGCTGCCTCTTCTTATTTACATTGGATGCAATTTTTATTGGATGGGGTATGATCCAATTCGCATTTTATGCATTTTGGGCAAACTACAAATTTTATTGTTTTTACAGATCTGGATGGATGGCAAAATTGAAAACCGTTACAGCACTGCAGAGGTTTTGATAAAAATGGTTTAACTTTTACCCTTTCATTTCCAAAATTCACATAAGATGGTACATCAGAGTCCTCAAAAGTTAAAATAAACACATTTGCCTTTGGAACTTTTCTTACCTTCTATACAGAAGTTGGACTAATTTTTAATATTTAATTTTCTGCCAATTCACAAAGGTCTCTATCAAATACTACTCCTTTTCCATTACTGAAATTCATGTGTGGTCTAATTTCTTTTATTATGTCGTCTTTACCAAACTTCTTCAGTGTGAGCATATATGACTGGGTTTTTGATTTGGCTTGAATAGGGACACTGCCTTTACCAAATCTTGATATGTTACCCATATCAATACCCCAACCTTATTTTGGATGTAATTGCTAAATTTGTAATATTTATAATTTACTTCCCTTGCAGGTACTACCAACCACATTGGAGGTTTGGGATTTCTCTCAAAAGTATCATTACCTCCAAATTTGGTTGGGTTGCTTGTACCCATCGAGATGGTCTATAAACGTCCATGTTTTTATGGGTCTTGTCCGACAGCGCTCCTTTGACAGCTGATATGCAGATTTTGATATTGATATTGCTGCTAGCACTGAGTGCAGCTTCATGCTCCTCAAGTCACCCATGCTTCCCATTTTCCTTCATTTTCATCAAAGTTCATTCTTATCTCTATTTTTTGTTTACCATAATCAGCAAACGAGAGAGAGAGAGAGAAGTAGTCACATTCCACGGGAATGTGCTTTACATGCAATATTTTCAAATTATCCACTGTGGGAACACAGTGGCGAGTTTTCGATTTGTGATGACTACCCTGAGAGGTAGTAACACTACTGGAGCATTCAACATCCATAGTCAAATCCATGGCAAGGTTTGTCATTCACGTCGAGGCCTTTTCATTGGTCGTCGTCTGTGCCAAATCATCATCAAAGAGCCCAGGGATGCTTTATTTGTATTTTTCATAAAAATTTAAGTAAAGAGAAAAAATTAATGAATAAACCTGAAAACCTTAAAAAGACATCATCAACCTTTCATGGAGATTATTCTTCCACAAATGGCACAAGTGAGAAACCGACTCCCAAATGTCCGCTTCCCTACCTTACCCCACAGGGGATGGCACAACATGATTAGAGTGGCCCAAGTGTAAGCCAGACCCGCTTGATAAGACAGAGTATTACAAGAATACAATCATCCCTACCCTAATCACATCATAGGCAAACCGGATAGAATGCCAAGAGTCCTAAACCTTGAACCAAACCTCCCTGGAATCCGTGGTCCAGTCCTGCAGAATAGATCCGCTGAAAACTCTCAGGTCCAAACATTATCAGGCAATTGATGGTCCCACCACAGTTCCCACTATTTAGCTTCAGATATAAACCCAGTCCCAGCTATGATACTTTTTCCCATTTGTCAGGTCCAGATATATATATATATATAGATATATATCTAATATATCATATATATATAATGATATATATATTTATATATATATTTATATATATATATTACACATATATAGATATATATACAGATATAAACTAATTCATGTCCACTTCTCAAGACCGTTGTCTCAAAGGAAAATGAAAGACTCCAAAATATATATATATATATATATATATATATATATATATATATATATATATATACTATATATATATATACACATATATATATATATATATATATATATATATATCATTATATATATGTATATATATATAATATATATATATATATATATATATATATATATATATATATATTTTGGAGTCTTTCATTTTCCTTTGAGACAACGGTCTTGAGAAGTGGACATGAATTAGTTTTATATATGTATATTATAATATATATGTGTATATTAAAATTAAATATATAAACAATATATATAAATAAACATATATATATATTAATATTAGATATAATATATATATTATTATAATATATATATTATAATATATATTATATATATATATATATATAGATATACCTTTCGCGGTATTCGAGGGTGAGAGGCGACATGAACTTTTAGCCTCTTGCGGTGGTGTAGTAAGTAAAGCTTCACTGACGTTCCTGGATTTGAAAGGCTCCATGGGTTCGCGCCCTGGACCAGGCAAATCTATTATCGTGTAAAAAATTCCCCTTCAATTAAGTATATATGAAAATATATTAATTCCGAGGTAGAGCGAATTAGATATTAAAGGGCATTGTAGCTCGATGTATGTATATGAATCACGATAATGTGAAATGACTTATATAAATGCTACGTGTTGTCAAAAGCACTACAACGCTACCGGAGTCAAGGTGGGTTGATGATGTCTCCAAACCAACGAATTACCTGAGCATGAAAGGTATTTGAGGGTGAGAGACGACATAAACTTATGCCTCTCGCGGTGGTGGGGTTGGTAAAAGCTTCACTGACGTTCCTGGATTTGAATGTCTTCTTGGGTTTGCGCCCGGGACCAGGCAAATCTATTATCATGTAAAAAAATTCCCCTTCGGTTAAGCATATATGAAAATATATTAATTCTGAGGTAGAGCGAATAATATATTAAAGGACATTGTAGCTCGATGATATATATATATATATATATATATATATATATATATATATATATATATATATATATATATATATATATATTTATATACACACCGGGTGTGTTTCGAAATTAGAGCTGCCCCACCACAGAACAATGGAAAGTTATGAAGTTTTCTGCTATAGCCTATCTCGTAGTACATTATCTTAAGTTTCTATTAAGCTATTTTTCAATTTACATTCCTTGTATTTTTAGACTGAGTTTACGGAGTTAGATACAGCCATGGCTAATGACTTGGAGGGAATCAGATGGATTGACTGAATCCGGGCTATAACCATCAGAGAGGGCAGGGATGCTGGCGCATCTTTTATTTCACATTCCTGGAAAGCTAAATACATTAAAAGAGTGAGAATCTTGGAAGGCCTGAAGTCCTTAAATTGGCGCTTGAACTAGAAACAAAAAGGGGGAAAAAGAGAAGTTATAGTGCTGTATATCATGAGTTGAAAAAATCTGGTATCAAGCTATTTCGTGTTATCAGCAAGCACAACATCACCCAGCAACAGAGAGAAGACCGTGCATGGTTTTGTGGTTTATTTCTTAAAGATTGGGATGAAGGTGACTGTCTCCATGTCAGATGAATTCTTCATTTACACAGTCAGGAAGCTAAATCATAAAAATGACATCATTTGGGCTGCAAAGTTGGATAATATCAGTGATGATGTGCGATATCACCAGATTGTGAAATTTCCTGAATATTTGTGAATTTTTCTGTTTCACATTCAAACGGTTAATGTGGACCATCAAAGAAAAAGGACAGTCATGGAATGGCAAATATATCAGAGAAACTGTGCTCACTGGTGGAGTATTTCCTTTCCTCAAAGATCCAGAAAATGTGTTATCTGTTGAAGATGTCACATTTTTGCTTGATAAGGCACCACGTTTCAAGGCTCTTCAGACACAGGAGCTGCTTCGAAATAGTGGTATTGATTTCTTCTCGTCAAGTGAATTTCCAGGTAGCTCCCCTGACCTTAATGTCTTTGAAAACATTGGTAGTATCTTGAAGGATCATGTTGAAGCTCGCACATCAAACTCTGATTGTATACCAAGCCTCGATGACCTACGAAGAGAGGTGACCGAAGTGCTCAGGGAAAAGTTGTTTGAGTCTCAGCTTTTTGCAATTTGCTGAAATTATATCCCTCAAGAATACAGGCTGTGGTACAGGCAGATGGAGGCCACACAAAATATTAGATACTCAGAGAGAAATTACTTTTGTTTTTGTCCATATAAATTTAAGTTTATGCTGTAAAGGGGGGGGGGTGCCTCTAATTTCGAAACACAGTGTGTGTTTATATATATATACATATACATATACATATACATATACATATACATATATATATATAT
The DNA here is from genome assembly GCF_015104395.2 of Macrobrachium nipponense. Lineage (NCBI taxonomy): Eukaryota > Metazoa > Arthropoda > Malacostraca > Decapoda > Palaemonidae > Macrobrachium > Macrobrachium nipponense. The sequence goes on along the minus strand of NC_087202.1, from coordinate 138,911,235 downwards.
ATATATATATATATATATATATATATATATATATATATATATATACACATATACATACATAACATATATATATAAAAAAATTATATATATATATGACAAGCAACGAAATTTTAACCACTAATGAAATGAAAACGTTTTTGGGTGAAAGTATCTTCTAAATAAGGTATAAGTATAAAATGGGAACCTCCATTTACACATTTCCCATCCCATCCCATCTGCGTAGGATTAAGCAATCTGATTAGTGTCCCTTCCAGGAAAAGCAATTACGATGATGAGGTTCAGAACGGCAGCGCTCAATGTTGAAAGCCTTATTAAGCAGATTTTCCTCGTTCATACCGAAATACACATTCATTACTTCATAATGGAATGAAGGTAGGAGCACAAAATCTAGGCTGTGGCTAACTTATTCATCTAGTTAATATCGTCAAATACAAATTTCTAGGCAACGCAATCAACTCCTTTGGCCCCGGGAAAGTTCTGGAAACTCAGATGAGGGTTGATTCGAAAACGAAAGCTCTCATTTTAAACTTAGTCTGTTTACTTATGGCACAAATATTTCTAGGATATTACCAAGACAAGATGGAATATGACTTTACAATAAATCTTTGCTTATTACTGGGTATTCTGTAGGTGGAAATTGTGGGTCAGCATCGTAAAATCTATGACGTAAATACCTCATCTGGTCAAGGAGATAGGTGGGATTGGGAAATGTTGATCCCGCCTTCCTATCATTCAAAACAACGAACAACCATTCCACTTCCCGTCCTCCAACAACAATCCCGATATGGAAAACCGTGACAGGACAAATTGCGGAAACCACTGGGCGTTTTTGCTGTCCCATTTGCATGACGAGAGACCGGCTTCACTAATTGCCAAACCCTTGACTATTTACTGGGTTATAAAATGTCCAGCTTTCTTTCCCATCTCAAATCTCAATTGACCCTCATGATCCTGCATTAGGCACGTGGACCCAACTCTAAATCATTTCTCCGGTGGCCTTAATTCTACCTCTCCAGCACTTTTGGGCAATTACGGCTCTACCATGACTAAAATATTCTGGGTGAATTGCAACTCATTGAACCCTTGGAGTGGTTAGATATTAAATGCACTGGTTTGCCCATTACACTCATATACTTAAGAGAATTGTATGAATGCAACAATACTTAAATGCATGAAATTGTGTGTGAAAGTATGTATATTTTAGTGAGATAATGGCAATTATTAGTTTTAAATGATTCTACGTGCTTTAAACTTTTCTACACACACACACACACACACACATATATATATATATATATATATATATATATATATATATATATATATATATATATATATATATATATATTATATATATATATATTACTTTAGTGGTAAATCGCCTCTAAAACTGAATGCATATCTATAACCTTGATTTATGGTTATTCACCCCTCTCATAATTTTGCAAACTTGATTTCTTCTTCTTCTTCTTCTTCCTCCTCCTCCCAGCTTTATTCCTATTCTGCTTCGCCGTTTTTAATTCCTGTATCATTTCCTCCAGTACTCCCTTCTCCCTCATATCATCTCTAATACAATCTCTCCACCTGGTCTTAGGGCTTCCTCTCCTTCGTGTTCCATCCACCTCTACGTCCATCACTTCTCTTGCCATGTGTTGCTCTTCTCTTCTCATCAGCTGACCATACCATCTTAACCTTGCCCTTGCACTTTCTTTGATGTTTCAGTGACTATACTGTATCCTAATATGTTCATTTCTAGCCCTGTCCTTTTTGGTTACTCCCACTCATCCATCTAAGCATCCTCATCTCGGTTATGTCCAACTTTCTGCCCTGTTTTCCTTACTGGTGTTGCTTCCAATCGATATGTCATTGCTTGTCTGACACTGCCTTGTGCACTCTGCCCCTTAATCTTATCGGGACTTTCTTATCATATATGACACCAGACACCTGCCTCCAGTTGTTCCAACCACACTGAATCCGGTTGTTAATTTCCTCTTCCATGTTCCGCTCATTGTCAATCACTGAGCCAAGGTACTTGAATTTATGGACCCTTTTTATGTTTCCTCCACCTAATTTGATTGTGGTTTGCTGGTTGCCATCCATTTCGGTTGTCGTATATTCTGTCTTTTTCCTGCTTATCCTTAAACCATCTACTCTCCAAGGCATAGCTTCCATCTTTCAAGTTTCCCCTCCAGTTCTTACCTGACACATCCAAGACGATGCTAAACAGAAGTGGGCTCAGAGCGGAGCCCTGATGTAGCCCGACTCCAACTTGGAAATTTTCTTTTCTTCCAACTGTAGATCTGATGCTGGTCTGTACATTTCTATACATCTCCCTGATCATTCTGACACATCTCCATCACTCCTCTCTCCTTGAGACATCTCCATATTTCCTGTCGTGGTACTCTGTCATAATAATTATGCCTTCTCAAGGTCTATAAAGGCCATATGTAATGTCGTTTGCTTCTCTCTGTACTTTACCATGATTTGTCAGAGCGAAAATACCATCCAGAGAACTGAGCCCCTTCATGAATCCGATGAAAACTTGTTGCCGTAATCTTTCATCCATAATTCTTTCAAATACCTTTAGTTTATGTGACATGAGCTTGATTCTTCAGTAATTTTCACAACACTGAATGTCCCCTTTCTCTTTGAATAATGGGAATGATACTTTCTCTCCATTTTTCAGGTATCGTCTCACTTTCCATAATCTTTTTCATTAACTGCCACAATATGTTAATTCCTTCCTCATCAAGAGCCCTCCAGGCTTCTGCAGGTACGCTATCCAGTCCCACCGCTTCACTATTTTTCATCTTTCCCAGTGCCACTCCAAACTCAGCTTTTGTTATCTCTGTGACTGGTCCACAATTTGTGTGTCCATCTCCTCTTAGAAATCTTTCATTTTATTCATTCAATAAGGACTCAAAATATTCTTCCCATCTCCTTATTATGTCTCTCTCATTTCTCAGTACGCTTCCATCCTTATCCTTAATTTGTCTTATGTGTGTTATACCCTTGGTATTCTTATTTCTCATGTGTGCTAGTTTAAAGATCTTTCCTTGCCCTTCCTTGGTATCTAGCTCTTTGTAAAGCTGATCATATGCTATATCCTTAGCAATTGCTACAGTTTTCTTTGCTAATTTATTTGCTTCCTTATAGGCCATCCAGTCCTCTTCCATTTGGGTCCCATCCCACCTTTTCTTTGCTTCTCTCCTTTGCTTTGTTGCATCCTTCGCTTCTTCATTGAACCACCACGTTTCCTTATTTTCAAACATCTTACCATTACTCTCACCCAATATTTCTCCAGCAACCCTCAGCATTATTTCCATCGTTCTGTCCCACCATTCATCAAATTCTTCAATTTCATGTGTTATTTCTTCTAAAACTTTTTCTTTAAACTGCCTACAAAGTTCAATCTCTTTCAGCTTAAACATTTTAAGCCTTTTTGGCCCCTGCATTTTTTTCTTCCTTGTTCAATTTCCATAACCAAGTCCATCACTACCAAACGACGTTGTGCACTCATCACATAGTCTCCTGGTATGACCTTACAATCTTTTACCTCACATAAATCTTTCCTCTGATACATCAAATAACCTATCTGGCTGGACCTTCCGCTTGTTTTGTACGTAACTAGATGTTCTTGCCGCTAGATGAAAAAAAAAAAAAGTGTTCACCAGTACCATATCCTTGGACACAGCAAAATCAACAATTCTCTTACCCTCTGCATTTCTTTAATCATAGCCATACCCACCACCATATACAGCTGATCACATGGTTATTCTGGCCAATGTGCCCATTCAGATCTCCGTTTACAAGGCATCTTTCATCTGCTGGTACCTTTTCCATTTCCTCCTCTAAGTCTGACCAAAAGCGATTTTTCTCTTCACCTGAGCATCCTATCTGGGGTGCATATGCACAAAAGATATTAACCGTGCAATTTTCAGCCATCTGCCTGACCTAGATAATCCTATCATTTCTTCTATTTACTTCAGAGATTTCATTCTTCATTGCACTTGCCAGAATTATTCCAACATCATTCCTGCCTTCTTCATTTGTTCCGCTATAGATTAGCTTATACCCCTCCCCCAGTTCCCTTGCTTGCTTTTGTTACTTTCCATCTTGTCTCCTGTACACAGAGAATATTTACTCGTCTTGTTTTCAGACGGTCAGCTATTGCCCGCCCTCTTCCTGTCATTGCACCACCATTTACGTTCCTACTCTTAGTTCTCGAGCTAGGTACTTTGGCTGCACTCATTCACGATGCGGTAGCCCTTGTATGTCCACAGAGTTGGGGCGATGTATCTGCGGGTCACTTCCGGGTTACAACCTAGCCCTATTCTCATTCCTTGTAAGTCTCATTTCATAAAAGTTCTGGCAGGAGATTTTACAGATGCATGCCCTTCCTGACTCCAACCCTCCCTATTCATCCGGGCTTGGGACCTGCACTGAGTTGGGCAGGCTTACCCTCCTCCCACAAGTGACTAGGTTAGCCACTACTTTAGCTTTACAGAGTATTTAATCAAAAGACAGTTCACTTTCACCTACATCGAACATTATGTAGTACACTTACTGGATATCAATGTCAGAAATGAAATTTATAAGAAAATGTGTGAACCAAACTAAATGAGTCAGAAAAAGAATAGAAAGAGTGATGCGCTGAAGGCCTGACAGCTCTGCTAACTTAAATGAGATATAATACAAGTCCCAAACGCAAGATGAGAATAAAAAAAAAATAAATAAAAAAAACTTTACAATTGTCATAATTTTGTCCTCCAGACTCAATCAACCTCATCCATTCTTTGTTAATTTTTTTATACCTGTAACCTTTCTGCACCACCAATATGCCAACCAATAAGCGTCGAGTTCTTTCTCGGCTTTGGTAGGGGTCACATTCTCTTTGATGAGAATGTGACCTCGAACTTGTAATTTATTACCAAAATCGACGCACCCTTTATCTTATTATGAAGAACAACCCGACACCCCCCAGCAAGAGACCTCTTGAAACAGTCGAATGTAGTCTACCAATTCTTATGCCCCGTCCGTGGATGTCCCGGTTCTTACGTTGGTATGATTCCTATGAAACTGTCCAAGAGGATTTCCTGCCACGCACAAGAAGGAGCAATTAAAGCGATGGTATTATCAAGAATATCAAGATAATAGGGAGGGTTCCTGACCAGCAATGCTTGCGACTGCTCGAGGCACTCCTCATACAGCAAGAGAAGCCCTCATTGGATACGATGCAGGAAGTGCTCTTCCTCCCCACCAACTTAAGGAGACCTATGTGTATGAATAATAGTACAAGTAATACCAGACCAAGTGACACCCCCAATCAAAGAATACCAGATGAGACTAGCAGCCCAGCAGCTAATGACAGCGCGAGCCGTCGTGACACAACGCCCAAGGAAGCCCGGCCCCAGCCTCGACGGTCTGCTAGGCTGCAACAGCGCGGCCTTCAACGACGAGAAGTGTCTTGAAGAAAACTTCCTTCAGTCAATAGCAGGAACGCATTGCGCCACCAGCCAATGAAAACGCAGCTAGCGGTTGACCCCCTGCTGACATGCCACTATATATTGAGTAGATCTTGACAGCACCTACAGTCTGCTCCGACCCACTGCCCTGATCATGCTCGAATGATACCGAGAGAAACGTTGGGCACTAGATCGACTTATATTTTGATTTATTTGTTCATTTACTGTGACAAATAAATAAATTTGTAGCCATTATCCCTGAAATTGACTCCTCCTGATGAGTACCATCACATTAGTGTGGAAGAAGATAAGGAAAATAGCAGGAAAGTTTGTACCTAGCCAACCACCTGTATTAAAAATAAATGGCATAAATGTAGGAGATCCAATGCGTTTGCCCTACATTTTGCTAAAATATCTAAAAAAATCTAAAAAAGATAATGAGAAACCATATGCAAACAGCAGAAAACAAATGGAACAGTATTATCTTGATTTCACAACAAATAAAGAGGAGTCTTATAATATTCCATTTACTATGAGAGAATTTGAATTGGCGCTCTCAAAGTGTAAAGAATCTGCTCCTGGTCCTGATGAAATTTCATATTCTATGATCAAGCATGCTGCTCATAATACTAAAAGATTTATCCTCAGTATAATAAACAGAATTTATAAAGAGCATTACTACCCTTTATGTTGGGAACTAGCAAGAGTCCTTCCTTTTGTCAAGCCTGGAAAGGATAGTTCTTTCGTAGGAAATTATCGTCCAATTACCCTAACATCTTGTTTGTGTAAACTAATGGAGAAAATGGTGAATGCTCGTTTAGTGTGGTATTTAGAGCGAGGAAACTTTTCTCTCCGGCCCAATGTGGTTTCCGCAGTATGCGATCCACTGTTGATATCTTGGTTAGAATGGAGTCTGCAATATGTGAAGACTTTGCCTCTAAGCACCACTTTATCACGGTTTTCTTCGACTTGGCAAAAGCGTATGATACTATGAGGCGGTATGGAATTCTGAAAGTAGTCCATGAATATGGTTTAAGAGGAGAATTAGCTATTTTTATCAAGCTATTCTTAAAAAATCGTTATTTTCAAGTACAAGTAGGAGCAGTTCTGTCTGAAGTCTGTAAACAAGAAGAAGGTGTTCCTCAGGGCAGTGTGTTAAGTGTAACACTTTTTGCTCTAGCAATTAATGACATAGTAAAGCAAATACCTGCTGATGTTATGCACACACTCTTTGTGGATGACTTTTCTTTATCTTTTGTAGCTGCACATATGTCAGTAGCAGAACGTCATCTACAAATAGTAATAAATAAGATAGTGAAATGGGCTGAAGTGCATGGTTTCAGATTTTCTTCATCAAAGACTGTAGCCATGCATTTCTGTAGAATTAGAGGGATACATGCAGATCCAGATTTATATGTAAATGGCCAGAGAATATCTTGTGTTAACGAAACAAGGTTTTTAGGAATGATTTTTGATACTCGGTTGACATGGCTTCCCCATATCCTAAATCTCAGGGCTAAGTGCAGAAAATCCTTGGATATCTTGAAAGTTTTGTCAAGTACATCTTGCGGAGCAGATAGACTCCAGTTATTGAGATTGTATAAAGCTTTGGTTTTATCAAAATTAACATATGGATGTGAAGTTTACACCTCGGCTACCCCAAGTCGCCTTAAGATTTTAGACTCCATTCACCATACCGGAATTAGGATTGCTACTGGAGCATTTAGGACTTCCCCTATAGAGAGTATGTTAGTAGATGCTGGGGAAATGCCCCTAGCCTTACATTACCAGGCTCTTCTGGCTCGAAGCTGGTTCAGGTTCCAAAGACTTCCTGGATCCCTAGTATGCCAGTCACTAAGAAATGGAAGATTTGATAGCTTTTATGAAAGTCATCCAAAGATGCCACGTCCATATGCCTTCAGACTGAAATCAACCCTCCAAGACTTGAACATTCCAGACAAATGTGTACTACCGGTCAAGGCATCTGTATCTCCCCCGTGGAAATTCCCAGCAGTAGAGTTTTGTAACTACTTTAATCAACCAAAGAAGAATGTCTCTGATAAAATATTACGTTATACCTTTTTAGATCATATGTCACATGTTAATTTTATCCCAGTCTTTACCGATGGATCCAAAACCAGTGCAGGCGCTGGTTTTGGCATAGTTTTTCCGTCCTTTGAGCGTAGTGGAAGGCTTTCAAGTAATGCATCTGCATTTACTGCAGAATTATATGGAATTTTAAATACTGTTTAGTTTTAAAAAGTAGTGATAAGAATTTTATTGTGTACTGTGACTCTAGAAGCGCTCCAGAGTCGCTGAAAGATTTTTATTCAAAACATCCAGTAGTTTTAAATATTCTAGATTGGTTATTTTTAGGTAAGCGGAGGGGTTTTAATATTGAATTTTGTTGGGTTCCAGCACACGTTGGAATATCTGGAAATAAACGCACTGATGCAATTGCCAAAGAGGCTGTTTCTTGTATTGAGCCCAGATCATTTAAGCTGCCGTGCAGAGATTTATATACTCCAATTAGAGAGATGCATAGAGTACTTTGGCAAAATATTTGGTCAAATTTAACTACTAATGTAAAAAATGAGAACTATTGCACCTGCAATCAATCCTTGGCTGTACAATTTTATGCCCAGAAGGTTTGAAACGGCTCTATGCCGCCTGCGTATTGGACATACTAGGCTGACACATTCCTACTTGATGAGTCGTGATCACGAACCATACTGTGAGGATTGCCTGGTTCCACTGACTGACTGTTATGCACTTGCTGGTTGAGTGCCCCAGTTTGGTGGAACAGCGCAATCAATATCTATATTATGGGAAGGAGAATAATGTTTTTAAGTTGTCAAAAATTTTAGGAGCAAATGGGATTTTTAACATGACTGGCTTGTTTGGATTTCTTTTTAACGCTGGTATTTTAGATAAACTGTGATGCTTGTGTGCGCCTTGCTTTTATTTATTTATTTATTTATTTATTTATTTATTTATCTATTATTTTTTTTTAATAATTACCAGTATCTTTTGCCATATGTATGTATGTATGTATGTATGTGTGTGTGTATACATGTATATGTATGTATATGTTTGTTTGTGTGTGTGTATATATGTATATGTATGTATATGTGTATGTATATGTATATATATGTATATATATATGTGTGTATAATGGTATGTATATATGTGTTTGTGTGTGTGTATATGTTTTTTTTTAAATTTTCTGTTTAATTGTTATTATTGAAATTTATAGGGTCTTTATATATAGTTCGGCATCAATGACCTAGTTGTCGCAATGCTAGATTAATATGGTATCAATCAATCAATCAATCCTGATAAGTAATATCGGCGCAATACTCGCCAGTTGTAGTAGCAGAGAGAAAGCTATTATTAGAAAAATAGAGTGACTATTTACAAGTTGAATGCAGCTGATGCAGCAATAAGACTTGTTTGAAAGAGGGTCTCCTTCCAAAATAATAATAATAATAATAATAATAATAATAATAATCCTTGGGAAAGGATCTTTACCATAATTTCCTCAGTCTACTCAGCTGTAAATGAGTACCTATCCCTGATGGGGTAGGGTCCAGCTATGGGTAAAATAGCAAAACTCAGCAAAGGTGGAAAGAAATGAAGGATTAAACGACAACAACGTAAATGGAACCTCTGGCAACAGAAGAGCTTCGTCCGGCAGCCAGGTATTCAGCTCAATTGAAGGGGAAGACGGTCAGGTACTTGGAGGTCGTCATCCAGCAACTGACCACCACAACGACAGTAACCAACAGCCTGAGATTGGAGTTACAGAAGCAAACCAGAGGAAGAAATGGACATGAGAAGAAAATAAGGAAGTATGGAGATGCAACATCAGAAGCAACCCGACAGAGAGAGGATATAGAAGAAGGTTGGTCAACATCTGGAATGAGAGGAATAACACCCTCTATTCAGAGCAGAGGCTGGCAGACCAAGTAAGGAACATAAAGAAAAAGAACTGGCTCTCCCCAGCAGAAAGAGAGGAACTGGAAAGGGAAATGACTCACGACAACGAATTACAAGAAGACGAACCGAGAAACGATGCCACATAAGACGACAGGGATGATGAGGTATCAAACAACGACACATGAAGAAACACCGACAAAGTAACAGAGAGGACAGAATGGGTAGAAAAGATTAAACAATGGATGGAACCAGATACAGAGAGAACACAGATCCTACAAAACCAAGAAATTAAGGGAGAAAACAAGTGAGGTCAATGAAATAATGGGAAAAATACACACCACCAGTATCAAAGAAACAAATAACTTGGCATATGCAGGAGCAAGATTAGTAGCTGAACTGATGGGGGATATGAACACCAACGCCACCAACACAACCAACCCAACAGAAACCAAAACAGCAACCTCCTTGGAAAAGGTGCCTCGAAAAGCAAATCATGGTGATGAGATCTGATTTGAGTAAACTGAAAGAGATGGCAGAAAAAAGGCTAAGAAGCAAGAAAACTAGGAAGGAACTCAACGAAAAATACAAAGTACAAGAGAGGGGACTAAACAACACAGAACTTAAGGCCAAAGCACATAAGATCCAAACACCATCCCCCACCAACAGAAAGGCTGCAGAAGGAAGTGTAGGGGCACAAAAGACCAGCTCCTGATAGACAAAATGGTAATGAAGAACAGTAGGAGAAGGAAAACCAACCTATGCATGGCATGGATTGACTAATACCACACACATGGCTAATAGAATTCCTGAAAATATATGGGGCAGAGGATAACACCATCAGCTTCCTCAAAAACACAATGTGCAACTGGAATGCAATACTTACAGCTCTAGAATAAGACTAGTAGAGGTTAATATCAGGAGAGGGTTCTTCCAGGGCGACTCACTGTCCCCACTACTCTTCGTAGTAGCCATGATTCCAATGACAAAAGTACTGCAGAAGATGGATGCTGGGTACCAACTCAAAAAAGAGGCAACAGAATTAACCCTCTGATGTTCATGGACGACATCAAGCTGTATGGTAAGAGCATCAAGGAAATAGATACCCTAATCCAGACTGTAAGGATTGTATCTGGGGACATCAGGATGGAGTTTGGAATACAAATATGTGGCTTAGTCAACATGCAAAAGGGCAAAGTAACAAGGAATTGAAGGGATAAAGCTACCCGACGGGAGCAACATCAAACACATAGATGAGATGGGATACAAATACCTGGGAATAATGGAAGGAGGGGATATAAAACACCAAGAGATGAAGGACACGATCAGGAAAGAATATATACGAGACTCAAGGCGATACTCAAGTCAAACCTCAACGTCGGAAATATGATAAAAACCATAAAGACATGGGCAGTGCCAGTAATCAGATACAGCGCAGGAATAGTGGAATGGACAAAGGCAGAACTCTGCAGCATAGACCAGAAAACTAGGAAACACATAACAATACACAAAGCACTGCACCCAAGAGCAAATACAGACAGACTATACATAACATGAAAGGAAGGAGGGAGAGGACTACTAAGTATAGAGGACTGCGTCAATATCGAGAATAGAACACCGGGGCAATATATGAAAACCAGTGAAGACGAATGGCTAAAGAGTGCATGGGAAGGACTGATAAAAGTAGATGAAGACCCACAAATATACAGAGACAGGAGAATGACAAACAGAACAGAGGAATGGCACAACAAACCAATGCACGGACAATACATGAGACAGACTAAAGAACTAGCCAGCAATTACACATGGCAATGGCTACAGAGGGGAGAGCTCAAGAAGGAAACTGAAGGAATGATAACAGCGGCACAAGATCAGGCCCTAAGAACCAGATATCTTGAAAGAACGATAGATGGAAATAACATCTCTCCCATATGTAGGAAGGGCAATACGAAAAATAAACCATAAACCACATAGCAAGCAAATGTCCGGCACTTGCACAGAACCAGTACAAATAGAGGCATTATTCAGTGGCAAAAGCCCTCCACTGGTGCCTGTGCAAGAAACATCAGCTACCTTGCAGTAATAAGTGGTACGAGCACCAACCTGAAGGAGTGATAGAAAACGATCAGGCAAAGATCCTCTGGGACTATGGTATCAGAACAGAGGGTGATACATGCAAATAGACAGGCCAGACGTGACGTTGATTGACAAAGTCAAGAAGAAAGTATCACTCATTGATGTCGCAATACCATGGGACACCAGAGTTGAAGAGAAAGAGAGGGAAAAAAAAATGGATAAGTATCAAGACCTGAAAATAGAAATAAGAAGGATGTGGGATATGCCAGTGGAAAATTGTACCCATAATC
>NC_087202.1:138883368-138898968 GCF_015104395.2 Macrobrachium nipponense | reverse complement strand
CTTTCCACCTTTGCTGAGTTTTGCTATTTAACCCATAGCTGGACCCTACCCCATCAGGATAGGTACTCATTTACAGCTGAGTAGCCTGAGGAAGATCCTTCCCAAGGATGATGATTATTATTATTATTATTATTATTATTATTATTATTATTATTAGTTATTATTATTATTATTTTGGAAGGAGACCCTTTTTCAACAAGTCTTATTGCTGCATCAGCTGCATTCACTTGTAAATAGTCTCCTCTATTTTTCTAATAATAGCTTTCTCTCTGCTACTACAACTGGCGAGTATTGCGCCGATATTACTCATCAGGATTGATTGATTGATTGATACTATATTAATCATGCATCGCGACAACTAGGTCACTGATGCCGAACTATATATAAAGACCCTATAAATTTCAATAATAACAATTAAACAGAAAATTTAAACAAAAAACATATATATATACACACAAACACATATATACATACCATTATACACACATATATATATATATACATATATATACATATACATACACATATACATACATATACATATATATACACACACATACACATATACATATATGCACACTCACATACATACATACATACATATGGCAAAAGATACTGGTAATTATTAAAAAAAAAAAAATAATAGATAAATAAATAAATAAATAAATAAATAAAAGCAAGGCGCACACAAGCAACACAGTTTATCTAAAATACCAGTGTTAAAAAGAAATCCAAACAAGCCAGTCATGTTAAAAATCCCATTTGCTCCTAAAATTTTTGACAACTTAAAAACATTATTCTCCTTCCCATAGTATAGATATTGATTGCGCTGTTCCACCAAAACTGGGCACTCAACCAGCAAGTGCATAACAGTCAGTGGAACTAGGCAATCCTCACAGTATGGTTCGTGATCATGACTCATCAAGTAGGAATGTGTCAGCCTAGTATGTCCAATACGCAGGCGGCACAGAGCCGTTTCAAACCTTCTGGGCATAAAATTGTACTGCCAAGGATTGATTGCAGGTACAATAGTTCTCATTTTTACATTAGTAGTTAAATTTGACCAAATATTTTGCCAAAGTACTCTATGCATCTCTCTAATTGGAGTATATAAATCTCTGCACGGCAGCTTAAATGATCTGGGCTCAATACGAGAAACAGCCTCTTTGGCAATTGCATCAGTGCGTTCATTTCCGATATTCCAACGTGTGCTGGAACCCAACAAAATTCAATATTAAAACCCTCTGCTTACCTAAAAATAACCAATCTAGAATATTTAAAACTACTGGATGTTTGGAATAAAAATCTTTCAGTGACTCTAGAGCGCTTCTGGAGTCACAGTACACAATAAAATTCTTATCACTACTTTTTAAAACTTCTTTGACAGTATTTAAAATTCCATATAATTCTGCAGTAAATGCAGATGCATTACTTGAAAGCCTTCCACTACGCTCAAAGGACGGAAAACTATGCCAAAACCAGCGCCTGCACTGGTTTTTGGATCCATCGTTAAAGACTGGGATAAAATTACATGTTGTGACATATGATCTAAAAAGGTATAACATAATATTTTATCAGAGACATTCTTCTTTGGTTGATTAAAGTAGTTACAAAACTCTACTGCTGGGAATTTCCAAGGGGGAGATACAGATGCCTTCACCGGTAGTACACATTTGTCTGGAATGTTCAAGTTTTGGAGGGTTGATTTCAGTCTGAAGGCATATGGACGTGGCATCTTTGGATGACTTTCATAAAAGCTATCAATCTTCCATTTCTTGGTGACTGGCATTCTAGGGATCCAGGAAGTCTTTGAACCTGAACCAGCTTCGAGCCAGAAGAGCCTGGTAATGTAAGGCTAGGGGCATTTTCCCAGCATCTACTAACATACTTTCTATAGGGGAAGAAGTCCTAAAAGCTCCAGTAGCAATCCTAATTCCAGTATGGTGAATGGAGTCTAAAATCTTAAGGCGACTTGGGGTAGCCGAGGTGTAAACTTCACATCCATATGTTAATTTTGATAAAACCAAAGCTTTATACAATCCAATAACTGGAGACTATCTGCTCCCCCACAAGATGTACTTGACAAAACTTTCAAGATATCCAAGGATTTTCTGCACTTAGCCCTGAGATTTAGGATATGGGGAAGCCATGTCAACCGAGTATCAAAAATCATTCCTAAAAACCTTGTTTCGTTAACACAAGATATTCTCTGGCCATTTACATATAAATCTGGGTTTGCATGTATCCCTCTAATTCTACAGAAATGCATGGCTACAGTCTTGATGAAGAAAATCTGAAACCATGCACTTCAGCCCATTTCACTACCTTATTTATTACTATTTGTAGATGACGTTCTGCTACTGACATACGTGCAGCTGCAAAAGATAAAGAAAAGTCATCCACAAAAAAGAGTGTGTGCAAATAACATCAGCAGGTATTTGCTTTACTATGTCATTAATTGCTAGAGCAAAAAGTGTTACACTTAACACACTGCCCTGAGGAACACCTTCTTGTTTACATACTTCAGACAGAGCTGCTCCTACTTGTACTTGAAAATAACGATTTTTTAAGAATAGCTTAATAAAAATAGCTAATTCTCCTCTTAAACCATATTCATGGACTACTTTCATATTCCATACCGCCACATAGTATCATACGCTTTTTCCAAGTCGAAGAAAACCGTGATAAAGTGGTGCTTAGAGGCAAAGGCTTCACATATTGCAGACTCCATTCTAACTAAGATATCAACAGTGGATCGCATACTGCGGAAACCACATTGGGCCGGAGAGAAAAAGTTTCCTCGCTCTAAATACCACATTAAACGAGCATTCCACCATTTTCTCCATTAGTTACACAAACAAGATGTTAGGGCAATTGGACGATAATTTCCTACGAAAGAACTATCCTTACCAGGCTTGACAAAAGGAAGGACTCTTGCTAGTTCCCAACATAAAGGGTAGTAATGCTCTTTATAAATTCTGTTTATTATACTGAGGATAAATCTTTTAGTATTGAGCAGCATGCTTGATCATAGAATATGAAATTTCATCAGGACCAGGAGCAGATTCTTTACACTTTGAGAGAGCCAATTCAAATTCTCTCATAGTAAATGGAATATTATAAGACTCCTCTTTATTTGTTGTGAAATCAAGATAATACTGTTCCATTTGTTTTCTGCTGTTTGCATATGGTTTCTCATGATCTTTTTTAGATATTTTAGCAAAATGTAGGGCAAACTCATTTGACACTACTTTTGGATCTCCTACATTTATGCCATTTATTTTTAATACAGGTGGTTGGCTAGGTACAAACTTTCCTGCTATTTTCCTTATCTTCTTCCACACTATGTGATGGTATTCATCAGGAAGAGTCAATTTCAGGGAAAAAATGGCTACAAATTTATTTATTTGTCACAGTAAATGAACAAATAAATCAAAATATAAGTCGATCTAGTGCCCAACGTTTCTCTCGGTATCATTCGAGCATGATCATGGCAGTGGGTCGGAGCAGACTGTAGGTGCTGTCAAGATCTACTCAATATATAGTGGCAGGTCAGCAGGGGGTCAACCGCTAGCTGCGTTTTCATTGGCTGGTGGCGCAATGCGCTCCTGCTATTGACTGAAGGAAGTTTACTTCAAGACACTTCTCGTCGTTGAAGGCCGCGCTGTTGCAGCCTAGCAGACCGTCGAGGCTGGGGCAGGGCTTCCTTGGGCGTTGTGTCACGACGGCTCGCGCTGTCATTGGCTGCTGGGCTGCTAGTCTCATCTGGTATTCTTTGATTGGGGGTGTCACTTGGTCTGGTATTACTTGTACTATTATTCATACACATAGGTCTCCTTAAGTTGGTGGGGAGGAAGAGCACTTCCTGCATCGAATCCAATGAGGGCTTCTCTTGCTGTATGAGGAGTGCCTCGAGCAGTCGAAGCATCGCTGGTCAGGAACCCTCCCTATTATCTTGATATTCTTGATAATACCATCGCTTTAATTGCTCCTTCTTGTGCGTGGCAGGAATCCTCTTGGACAGTTTCATAGGAATCATACCAACGTAAGAACCGGGACATCCACAGAGGGGGCATAAGAATTGGTAGACTACATTCGACTGTTTCAAGAGGTCTCTTGCTGGGGGGGGGGGGGGGGGGGTGGGGGGGGGGGGGGTCGTGGGGGGTTGTTCTTCATAATAGATAAAGGGTGCGTCGATTTTGGTAATAAATTACAAGTTCGAGGTCACATTCTTATCAAAGAGGAATGTGATCCCTACCGAAGCCGAGAAAGAACTAGACGCTTATTGGCTGGCATATTGGTGGTGCAGAAAGGTACAGGTATAAAAAAAATTAACAAAGAATGGATGAGGTTGATTGAGTCTGGAGGACAAAATTATGACAATTGTAAAGTTTTTTTTTTTTTTAGTTTATTTATATCTCATCTTGCGTTTTGGGACTTGTATTTATCTCTTTAAAGTTTTAGCAGAGCTGTCAGGCATTCAGAGCATCACTCTTTCTATTCTTTTTCTGACTCATTTAGTTTGGTTCACACATTTTCTATAAATTTCATTTCTGACATGATATCCAGTAAGTTTATTACATAATGTTCGATGTAGGTGAAATGAACTGTCTTTTGATTAAATACTCTGTAAAGCTAAAGTAGTGGCTAACCTAGCCACTTATGGGAGGAGGGTAAGCCAGCCCAACTCAGTACAGGTCCCAAGCCCGGATGAATAGGGAGGGTTGGAGTCAGGAAGGGCATGCGTCTGTAAAATCTCCTGCCAGAACTTTTATGAAATGAGTCTTACAAGGAATGAGAATAGGGCTAGGTTGTAACTCGGAAGTGACCCGCAGATACATCGCCCCAAACTCTGTGGACATACAAGGGCTACCGCATCTGTGAATGAGTGCAGCCAAAGTACCTAGCTCGAGAACTAAGAGTAGGAACATAAAAGGGTGGATACAATGACAGGAAGAGGGCAGGCAATAGCTGACCGTCTGAAAAGAAGACGAGTAATATCTCTGTGTACAGGAGAAAACAAGATGGAAAGGTAACAAAGCAAGGGAACTGGGGAAGGGGTATAAGCTAATCTATAGCGGAACAAATGAAGAAGGCAGGAATGATGTTGGATAATTCTGGCAAGTGCAATGAAGAATGAAATCTCTGAAGTAAATAGAAGAAATGATAGGATTATCTAGGTCAGGCAGATGGCTGAAAATTGCACGGTTAATATCTTTTGTGCATATATTACCCCCCCCTCTATTCCCTAAACTACACAAAACTGGGAACTCTTACCTGTTGCCAACGGTGCCCTGTTCTGTAAGATGTCACGAGGCTTATTAAGACTGCGTAAATATACAAAAATATATTTATTCCCAAAGCAATTGGTTATAACAAAGAACAAAATGATTAACAAGTCATAATGGCACAAATACCCAAGTCTTGCCCATAAAGAAAACCAATAAGATAACATTCTACCTCGGACTAAGGTTACACTCTCAAACCCCAAACAAGTCACACTGTCTAGTATTAGTCAATTAGAGAATTCCATTCCTAATCAACCATGGAATCGGACCCATCTTTTCGATGGGCGTTCTCTCCTGACACTTAGGGTAACCGCTTGTTCTCTCCTTTGCACAAAAGAAAGAAAGCGTCTTCCACAAGTACCCTGTGAACCAGTAGGCCTGTAATACGCGTACAAACGAATGCACATGCCTCGCAAACGGGGAACGACCTCTGAGACAAGTTGCTTGTTCAGCAAATACCATTCTCTCTCCGGTGAACTTTGCAGTGTACCACCCCTTGTCTCTAGGCAAGCAGAGCTATGTGACTTTATTATTATATAAAACACTTTAAACATATTATTAGCCATTCCCCCTCTTTCACCTCTTTAGAGGAGCTCGGCTACCCTAATGCTAGCACCCGCCTAGCTCTAGACACACAAGCGTCTTACAATATATATAAAACCAGAGGCTGGCTCAAAAAAGAAAATAATGCACTCCCGTCTCACACCATATCGGCAAACTAATGCCCAATTGTATCCACTGTACCACATGACTTAGAGCCACCTCCGTTGCCGGAGCACTTGTGCTTCGTCGAATGCATAAAAGTTTAAGGACTCCAAGTACACAAATGGCGATCAGTATAGCGGCTAACATGATCATTACTATTGGTATAGTATAGCGGTCATCGAAAAAAAAAGGTTCATCTTCACCACTATCTTCGAGTGGCGGGACAGTAATGGACTCCACTGTAGGCGGGATTCGAACCGCCTTATGGCTTCCGTGAAGGTGTCGGTGAAACACCTTTATCGACGAGTTGTAGACACGCCGACTAAGTACCATGAAGAAGTCTGTAAGAATCCTGCAGGAACTGTCAAACAGCTGGGATCCCTGTAGAATGAGCGAATTGTTGTAGACTCAGGTCGAGTACGTAACCCAACTCGAAACAACTCAGCACGCGCCATTATTCAGCGCCTGCGACCCTCGTGAGTGTATCCAACACCCTCCCGTCGCTAAACTGTAGATTCGACGTTTTTCTACTGAAGTAAACGTGGTCACCACCCGTTATTCTATGCAAGTGCTACTCGCACCCGCCTCATCGAAGACTGTAGACTCCTGGTTTATCCCAGAAATTATATCGAAGACATCTCATCCTTTGCCAAGGCAGTCCACAAAAATGCCTTCGTGTGTAGACTTGACTCAATCTCTGGTACTGTAGAAACGAAGTCGTCTCCTTGGCATCCTCACGTAGAATTGGGAATTCTCCAAAGTCATTGTGTGTCCATATTTAAAAGGTCTACATGGTCATAAAATAACTAAAGTCTTGTTTTACCCACAAATTCGTCACTAATTAATATATTCAATCTACTAATCAAATATTAGAAAAAGAAAAAGTTCCTCGCTAAACCAAAAAATCTTTTACCTACTGAATTCTCACAAATAATCCCATATCTGACAAACACACTATCAAAAGAGAAACTCATAAAGTCTAACAGTAAAAACCCCTTTATGGTTTTATATAACTAGCCTCCATAAAATAATAATGACGAACACCCCTTCTATCCAACCACATACCCTGACAAATTATATCTTCTATCTAATAGATGAATGCTATTTTAGAGCTTAACCCTCATTGCAACATCTCTCGTAAGAAAAGAAAAAGAAGAGAAAAAATAAATAAATAAATAAATAAATAAAAATAAGATAATACAACAATAGTAAGTGAACTTTCCCCTCCCTATTACACAGCGCACATAAGAGAAAAGAAAAAGAAAACCATCAGTTGTTTAATCATCTCGGACGACGTTAAGAAAGAAAAAAAACATATATAAGTTCAACATCTTTTCCCAAAAAAGGAATGTGTTACCGTTACAGAATCTGCTAGCGCAGCAACCCTATCGACAAGAAAAAAAAAAAAATTTCCCCTTATATGACACGTTCTCGTGAAATGTCATAATCGGCATCTCCGAAAACCGTGCAAATCCCCGAGTCATCAATTCCAAAGGGAAGGTTCGCAACCGGACTCCTTACAGCAACTTCAGCAAAAAAGAAACCCACCTATGAACACGTCAGGTGCTGAGCATTGCAGCATAATCAGACTCGCGACGCTAGAAACTCATGATTCTCAAAAAAAAATGTTTAGTACTGATCTTCGTAAGCACACCCCCCAGAACCATCTCATTATACATAAACCATCATCTTAATAATAACACCACTCAGGTGACATAAATAATTCCTCTATTTAATTACTGACCCCACGCTAAAAAAAAAACATCTCGTTTCTCAGCTAAAGCAAACATTTGCCGAAAAATATTAACCCCGAAATCTTACGCCAAAACGCCGCAGACTTACATACAATAAGAGAGAAAAAACATTCGAAGGAAACAAAGGAGAAGGAAAAAAAAATTTCAAAACCATTCTGTCATCAAATTACAAAAACAGATAACAAGAAAAAAAAAGGAAAAATGAATGCAATTGCGCGATCATATATTAATTGCCACAACCAATTCTTTTCTTTCAATTTCGAGGTATGTGTTAGCTTCGACTGACCTGTTCGTTCATTTAAACTACAAACCTATTTCCAATTTTCTCTTCAATGACTTTAAAAGGACCTTCAAACTTCGGGCCTAGTTTGTAATTTAACTCATTTCTCACGTTAAGTTTTAAAAATACCTTATCACCGACATTGATCTTGGGATCAGATGATTTACTAATACTCTTTTGAACCATATCTCTGGTTGTGGACTCGAGATTACGGCTAAGACATGCGTGTCTCTCTCTCGCTGTGGATATCAGCGCTTCAACTGTATCCTCCCCCTGGTGAGGCGTAGTTAACAAATCAAATGTGCCTCGCGCTGGATACCAAACAAAGCTTCAAAAGGGACATTTTAATTGAATCGCTAACCATGGTGTTAATGCTATGTCTAACAACGTTAATATATCTGTCCCAATTTCTATCATTACCACCTACCGTTTTTCTGAGCGCTTCGAGCACTTTCCTGTTCGCGTCGTTCGCACAACCCATTAGCCTCGGGTCTGTATGGAATAATTGTTACTTTCTGTATTCCCATGAATTCAGCTAAACACTCCAAGGTTTTGTTCACAATTCCCTCCCATTGTCGGTTAATAGAACTTCGGGTGAACCGTATCTGCAAACGATACCATTGAAGAATGCTATTGCTACTTCTTCGGCTGTTTTTATGCTTAAGTGGGTGAAAATTTCTTACTATCCTTGTAAGTTCATCTATTATCACTAGCAAGTACTTGTTCGCGTATCTAGACTCACAAAAATTCCCTAAGACGTCCATATGTATTCTCTGAAAAGGTTTACTCGGTATAGGATACGATCCTAATTTATGCATGACGTTGTCCTAGCAGGCTTACATGCGTTGCACACCGCACAATTCCTTACGAAATTTTCCACATCTTTACCCCATATTTTTCCAAATGTATTTAGCCCGAACCCTCACCTCATTCAAGTTTTTTTCTATTCCCAAGTGAGGACTACCGAACCTGCAATGAACTATATCTAAAACCACTGGAATTAAGACTTTCGGAATTACGATCTTGTGTCGTATCTCCTTTACTTTCACTGGTTCTCAACTTATATTTAATTTTCCTAACCAACAGATTTCCTTCTAACTCCAAACCCGAAAAAAGGCAAGCTATAACGTTTCTTGACTAATTCCCCTCTCAGAAATGCTTTCGCATCTGCTAAGACCTCGTCTTCATTTTGCTTTAGCTCTATGAGGGGTATATCCCATTGTATGGCTTCGTTAGTGACCTGCGCGACTTGGAAACCTTCCACGTCATGAAAACTCCTGCTCAAAGCGTCCGCGACAACATTAAATTTGCCCTCTATATATTTGAGCTTTGCATCAAAATCTCTGATAGTTAGAAACCATCGAGCTCTTTTGGGAGACAAATCGGGTTTATTAAAAAGATCAAGTAACGGTTTGTGGTCTGTAAGGATTCTACTTTATTACCCCATCAGTAACATTTTAAAATGAACTAAGCTCGACACTATTGCAAAGGCTTCCTTATCTATGGTGGCCATGGACTTCTCGTTACTGCCTTTTGTCCTGAACTTTCCTGCTTATAAAAAAGCTATAGGATGAAATTTCCCATCAAACTTTTGCATAAGGCATGCACCAATGCCTTCCTGGCTTGCATCAGTCACTAATGTAAAAGGTTCCTTAAAATCTGGAAACTTCAAAACCGGGGGATTCATTAGCGCATCTTTAAGCTTTTGAACTCTCGCCTGGGATTCCTTCCATTGAAATTGAACGTCTTCCCGCAACACATCAGTTAGGGGAGCTGCTATGTTAGAAAACCCTTTTACGAACCTCCTGAAGAAACCGGCGATACCCAGGAATGACTTAATCTCTTCTTTGATCTGGGGATGCGAAAATTCGCTATTGCTTTGACTTTATCGTCATTTACTCTACCCCTTCCTTAGATATGACGTGACCTAGATATGTGATCTGCTTTTTCAAGAACGAACACTTGGCTAACTTGATTTTTCAACCCCGCCTAATCTAAGCCTCCTAAGTACTTCTGTAAGCACTTCCAGGTGTTGTGCGATCGTGTCCGTTGCGATCAGGAGTCATCCATATCACAAAAAACATTTTTGCCCAATAACCCGTGCAAAACTGTGTTCACCAACCTGGTAAAAGTCATCGGACTGCCCGATAAACCGAAAGGCATTCGCGTAAATCATAGTGTCCCTTGGGCACTGAAAAGGCGGTATATTCCTTGCTACTCTCGCTGAGAGGGACCTGTAAGAAACCTTGCGCCAAATCAATTGAGCTATAAATATTATGTCCCCCAATTTCGACAAAAAGATCTGGTATGCACGCAACTGGGTAGCGGTCAGGGATCGTTTTCTCATTTAAACGTCTAAAATCGACGCATACACGGACCGAACCGTCTTTCTTCAGGTACCGTACAACAAGGGAAAGTTGTAAGGAGACACACTGGTCTAATGATTCCTTCTTCTTCCCATCTATTAACTTCTTTCTCTACCTGTTCTCTGATTTTGAAAGGTATGCGATATGCAGGAATATAAATAGGTTTTGTGTTGCTCTCCAAATTTACCTTATGCTCTAAGACATTAGTCAACCCCCAATTTATCACCTTGCAAGGCTACCGTATCCCCAAATTCCGCCAAGAGCCCGCTTATCGCTTCAACGTGTTCGCTATAATCCGCATTAGCCAAATGTTCACTAAATGTTTGTTTCCTTGATTGTATTTCTGCCTCCGAAAACTCAGGTTTCCCCTCTACGATAGCCACAGAACCGCTATCGCATTTCCAATCATGGAAGTCTACTATATATGTATTTTTCTGGTATCTCCTAACTGTATCATTACAGTTTAATAGCTCCACCCACGTAACCCCATTCTTGGATACACTGTTCACCGATGCCGTGCTAACAACTCCCTGAGCTTTTCACTGTTTCAATAACACACACATCTGTGGGTTTTCTCATTTCCTTCAATTTAACTTTTACCATAACCTTTGAACCTGGTAGTAACATAATGTCTTCAAATACACTCTATATTTGTGGTTAGTATTTCCCCCTGCGCCACCGCCCCATACAAATTACCACCCTCAGTATTATCCCCAGCATTGTTAGTATCAGAAACAACATCCATATTAGTATCATCACCAGTATTGTTAGTATCATTGTTACCACTATGAACTCTGATAGAACTCCCGTAATCATCTCCCAGATCACCAACATGTGTTTTAACATTACCTTTCCCCATACACTCTTATCACCGCAATTAATACCACCGAGCACCTCTCCTCTTTCAATAACCTCCATGTCCTCCATTCTATTCACGTCCTCATATGGTATGAGGTAATTCATTTTCCCGATTGTTATCCCATTAGCACCCGCATGGATCGAAATCTTGTGTCTTCTACAAGCAGGATGACCCAACAAGATTTTATTACCTAAGGCAATTCCTTTATTACCAAAAAAGGTTCTGTTAACACTCTGTCACCGAGAGCAAACCTTATTTGTACACAACCCAGGGTGTTTAATCTATGGGCTTGCACATCACACACCGTCTCCGTAGAGGGCTGCAAAGGGTAATTGGAGAACATGGATTGATACAAATTATAGTCCATTAGATTTATTGATGCCCCAGTGTCTATGAAAACCGGGATATCCACATCCCCTACTGTTCCATAGACTATGGGCTTGGGCTCTGGGGCGTCCCCCACGAGACCACAATGGCATATACCAATCACCTGTACCCTTTTTGTTGATCGGGCTTCCAAAAATTTCGCCGATCCCTTTGCCCTCTGGTTTGACCCGCCTGGGAAGTTCTCACATTATAATTACCAGAACCTTGCGGTGCAGGCCTCGCCTCTCTCCGTATCTGAGACGGACAGGACTGCCAATAATGCTCAGTACTTTTACACATTCCCTCAATATTTAACCCTACACAATTTCTTTGGATGTCCTGGTTTATTGCAGTTTGAAACAACGCAACTGCTGTTGCTTTTGATCGAACGATCTTTTGTTATACTCAACTTTTGCACACAGACGATGAGAAGAGAGTTCCGTGTCTCTCTGTACTCTATCCCTCGGGCTTGTCCCGTTAAAAATTGTGCTATCTACGGTGGGACATTTAGACCTGTGTTTATCTATTTGGGTATAAAGTAATTCTTCGTCTGAGGTAGGCTCAACCTTTTCATCAAAGCTATCCACTATTGCATCGGGTACCTCGTGTAAGAGCAGGGAAAAAATAGATCAGTTTATGAACATTATTTAGAGGGAGATTATCCCCTGTAACCCATTAGATGTTTTCAATTTCCTACCCAATCTGCCACTGCGTCAAACAGCTTTGAACTATGTTCTACAAGGCTATTAGTGCCTTTCCGTAGTTTATAAAGACCTCGAAGGTCTCTCACCATATCTCCGTGTTCCTTTGAGCCATATGCTGTTTTCAAAATGCTTGCAAGTCTGTCCAGGTACGACATTTCGTAAATTGGAAACTCCTTGACCTATGACTGAGGTCTCCCTTATTGAAATCTAGCAAAGCTTTCGCCTCTCTGAATGCCTCTACATCGTCTACTATATTCTTTCCCGCTAAATAGTTATTAACTCCCTCTATGAAAATAGCTAAGGTTGTGACAAAGCGCCATCCACGATCCCTTTGAACGGGCTGACCCCCGCAGAAATGTTCGTCACGTGATGTAGTAGCGTCGTCGGTTTGGTATCTGCCATTTTATCTTGTTTCCCAAGGCTGTTCCCCGATCTCAATAACATCAATGTACTTATATACACTAAACCCAATCAAGGAGAAAAAAAATTTTCCAACAACAGATAACAAAAGGTAAGCGTGCCCCGTCCCCAATCACAAAATCAACCCCACGAAAATGGCAATAAAAAAAAAATAATAATAAGAAAGGGATAGGAAAAGTAAGAACGTAAGGTGTTTCCGAGCTAACTCGCCTCTCTCTCTCTCTCTCTCTCTCTCTCTCTGGCACGACTTGCCGCAAAAATCCCACTCAGGCAAGTTCGCCACACACAAACACAAGGAACATGAACAAGAACAAAAAGTTAAAGAAAATCCACAAAACAAAAAGAGGGAGAGAAAAAAAAATAAGAAAAAAAAAAAAAAAAACTCGAAAATACACTTACAATTCATATGACCGTAAACCGAATTCACATACACCGCAAACATGCGCGAACTGCGAAACACTTTAATATGTCGAAAACCAAACTTTTCTCCCCCCACCCCCTTTTCTCTCTTTTTAAACACCTTTATTCCGTAATTTCAAGAAATCAACTGGCTTGGCTTGGGAGAGGAAGACTGTCTGAGGAACAGCTTCTCTCTGTCGAATCAGCAGTAATGACCCTGAGTTGCCTGTGACATGATTAATAACCCCTTCTCCTATCAAAATAAAAACCGAAACCCCCTATTTCTAACTGGTCACCAGTCCCTTCGGAGCGTACCTACAGCTTGAAAAATATATAAAAAGCCTTTACCGCTGGCACCACTATTACCCCCCCCTCTATTCCCTAAACTACACAAACTGGGAACTCTTACCTGTTGCCAACGGTGCCCTGTCTGTAAGATGTCACGAGGCTTATTAAGACTGCGTTAAATATACAAAATATAATTTATTTCCCAAAGCAATTGGTTATAACAAAGAACAAAATGATTAACAAGTCATAATGGCACAAATACCCAAGTCTGCCCACATAAAGAAAACCAATAAGATAACATTCTACCTTCCGGACTAAGGTTACACTCTCAAACCCCAAACAAGTCACACTGTCTAGTATTAGTCAATTAGAGAATTCCATTCCTAATCAACCATGGAATCGGACCCATCTTTTCGATGGGCGTTCTCTCCTGACACTTAGGGTAACCGCTTGTTCTCTCCTTTGCACAAAGAATGCGTCTTCCACAAGTACCCTGAACCAGTAGGCCTGTAATACAGGCCGTACAAACGAATGCACATGCCTCGCAAACGGGGAACGACCTCTGAGACAAGTTGCTTGTTCAGCAAATACCATTCTCTCTCCGGTGAACTTTGCAGTGTACCACCCCTTGTCTCTAGGCAAGCAGAGCTATGTGACTTTATTATTATATAAAACACTTTAAACATATTATTAGCCATTCCCCCTCTTTCACCTCTTTAGACATATGCACCCCAGATAGGATGCTCAGGTGAAGAGAAAAATCGCTTTTGGTCAGACTTAGAGGAGGAAATGGAAAAGGTACCAGCAGATGAAAGATGCCTTGTCAGCGGAGATCTGAATGGGCACATTGGCCAGAATAACCATGTGATCAGCTGTATACATGGTGGGTATGGCTATGATTAAAGAAATGCAGAGGGTAAGAGAATTGTTGATTTTGCTGTGTCCAAGGATATGGTACTGGTGAACACTTTTTTTTTTTTTCATCTAGCGGCAAGAACATCTAGTTACGTACAAAACAAGCGGAAGGTCCAGCCAGATAGTTATTTGATGTATCAGAGGAAAGATTTATGTGAGGTAAAAGATTGGTAAGGTCATACCAGGAGACTATGTGATGAGTGCACAACGTCGTTGGTAGTGATGGACTTGGTTATGGAAATTGAACAAGGAAGAAAAAATGCAGGGGCCAAAAAGGCTTAAAATGTTTAAGCTGAAAGATTGAACTTTGTAGGCAGTTTAAAGAAAAAGTTTTAGAACAAATAACACATGAAATTGAAGAATTTGATGAATGGTGGGACAGAACGATGGAAATAATGCTGAGGGTTGCTGGAGAAATATTGGGTGAGAGTAGTGGTAAGATGTTTGAAAATAAGGAAACGTGGTGGTTCAATGAAGAAGCGAAGGATGCAACAAAGTAAAAGAGAGAAGCAAAGAAAAGGTGGGATGGGGCCCAAATGGAAGAGGGACTGGTATGGCCTATAAGGAAGCAAATAAATTAGCAAAGAAAACTGTAGCAATTGCTAAGGATAAAGCATATGATCAGCTTTACAAAGAGCTAGATACCAAGGAAGGGCAAGGAAAGATCTTTAAACTAGCACACATGAGAAATAAGAATACCAAGGGTATAACACACATAAGATAAATTAAGGATAAGGATGGACGGCTTACTGAGAAATGAGAGAGACATAATAAGGAGATGGGAAGAAAATATTTTGGAGAGTCCTTATTGGCAATTTTTTTTTGGAATAAAATGAAAAGAGATTTCTAAGAGGAGATGGACACACAAATTGTGGACCAGTCACAGAGATAACAAAAGCTGAGTTTGGAGTGGCACTGGGAAAGATGAAAAATAGTGAAGCGGTGGGACTGGATGGCGTACCTGCAGAAGCCTGGAGGGCTCTTGATGAGGAAGGAATTACATATTATGTGGCAGTTTAATGAAAAGGATTATGGAAAGTGAGACAACACCTGAAAAATGGAGAGAAAGTATATCATTCCCAATATTCAAAGAGAAAGGGGACATTCAGTGTTGTGAAAATTACTGAAGAATCAAGCTCATGTCACATAAAACTAAAGGTATTTGAAAAAATTATGGATGAAAGATTACGGCAACAAGTTTTCATCGGATTCATGAAAGGGGCTCAGTTCTGTGGATGGTATTTTCGCTCTGACAA
>NC_087202.1:138835868-138878368 GCF_015104395.2 Macrobrachium nipponense | reverse complement strand
TTTACACGGAGCCTTTCAAATCCAGGAACGTCAGTGAAGCTTTACCTACTACACCACCGCAAGAGGCTAAAAGTAGGGAAGCGGACATTTGGGAGTCGGTTTCTCACTTGTGCCATTGGTGGAAGAATAATCTCCATGAAAGGCTGATGATATCTTTATAAGGTTTTCAGGTTTATTCATTAATTTTTTCTCTTTACTTAAATCTTTATGAAAAAATATTACAAATAAAGCACCCCTGGGCTCTTTGATGATGATTTGGCACAGACGACGACCAATGAAAGGCCTCGACGTGAAGGACAAACCTTGCCATGGACTTGACTATGGATGTTGAATGCTCCAGTAGTGTTACTACCTCTCAGGGTAGTCATCACAAATCGAAAACTCGCCACTGTGTTCCCACAGTGGATAATTTGAAAATATTGCATGTAAAGCACATTCCCGTGGAATGTGACTACTTCTCTCTCTCTCGTTTGCTGATTATGGTAAAAAAAAAATAGAGATAAGAATGAACTTTGATGAAAATGAAAGAAAATGGGAAGCATGGGTGACTTTTGAGGAGCATAAAGCTGCACTCAGTGCTAGCAGCAATATCAATATCAAAATCTGCATATCAGCTGTCAAAGGAGCGCTGTCGGACAAGACCCATAAAAACATGGACGTTTATAGACCATCTCAATGGGTACAAGCAACCCAACCAAATTTGGAGGTAATGATAATTTTGAGAGAAATCCCAAACCTCCAATGTGGTTGGTAGTATCTGCAAGGGAAGTAAATTATAAATATTACAAATTTAGCAATTACATCCAAAATAAGGTTGGGGTATTGATATGGGTAACATATCAAGATTTGGTAAAGGCAGTGTCCTTATTCAAGCCAAATCAAAAACCAGTCATATATGCTCACACTAAAGAAGTTTGGTAAAGACGACATAATAAAGAAATTAGACCACACATGAATTTCAGTAATGGAAAAGGAGTAGTATTTGATAGAGACCTTTGTGAATTGGCAGAAAATTAAATATTAAAAATTAGTCCAACTTCTGTATAGAAGGTAAGAAAAGTTCCAAAGGCAAATATGTTTATTTTAACTTTTGAGGACTCTGATGTACCATCTTATGTGAATTTTGGAAATGAAAGGGTAAAAGTTAAACCATTTTTATCAAAACCTCTGCAGTGCTGTAACTTTTCAGTTTTGCCATCCATCCAGATCTGTAAAAACAATAAAATTTGTAGTAAATTGCTCAGCCCCTGGACATGGTCCTTGTTCGAGAGAACCAAAATGCATAAATTGCGAATTGGATCATACCCCATCCAATAAAAATTGCATCCAATGTAAATAAGAAGAGGCAGCTGTATGCAAAGCTAATGCTGAACATATAAGCATTAGTTATGCTAAAAAATCAATTGGTCAAACAAAGACATATGCTATGGCTTTGAATTCTCTATCCCATATAAAAACTCAAGCTAACAAAGTAGCACCTGTACCTGGATTAAAAGTAAGAATTCCTGAAACTAAGTCCCAGTCATCTGGTATAGGTGCTCAGCCTGCTAAGGTTGAAGCACCCCTCTTTAAGGAGATGTGCCTACTTATACAGTAGAATCATCTTCAATTAATGAAACCTTCCCTTTGTCTCTCTCATCTCTGCAACAAGAAACCCTTGAAGTAATGGAACAAGAACAAACCGAAGGTCCAAAAAGAGTAAGAACTCCTTCATCCTCTTTACCTGCTCAAAGTATGGACATATCAAAACGGCATAAAAAATGTAACAAAAATGAGGCCAACAATGACAGTACGTCTGCCTCAGAAACAACCAATGAATCACGTTCCTTGGATACAAAGACTATTGTAGTAGAGGTACACTCTACTTTGTATCAGAAAGCCAGTAAAAAACACAACAGATCATAAGCCTCATATCCCCCTCAAAGTGAGACCACCTTGACGTGGTGACCCCACCAATGGACCGACACCTTGATGTGGTGGTGGGGCTTGTGTGGTGCAAGGATGAACTGGGCTACAGTAGCGGAGTAGTGCCCTACCCTGGCAGGTCTAACCATGCTACACAGGCCAGTTCTGAGTATCCAGACTAAGCTCGGTCCACTTTTGAGCCTTCTCCTATTTTCAGTCTTTAACTTCTTCCCCTATCAGGAGTGACCATTAGTTGACAACCTTGGACCTACATTGGATTACGGCTCTGACTGCTCCTCTGATTTGATGGAGGGTGAAGAGGACTGACATGTCTCTCCACCCGTAGAATTCGAGTACCTGACGTGCCTGAGCGAGGGGAAAGTCTTATGTCAAACATGGCCCCCAGAGCTGGGTCTGATCTCGATGTACTGATGATGCCTCAAGTTCTGGGAGCCATGTGTATAACCAGGTTGTAACCTCTAGGGGTGACAACTAAAAGTCGCATAACACATCCCTCCCTTGTTGGTCTCCGTTTTACGTAGAAATATGGTGGGCGGAGGACTACCTGGCTGAAATAATACAGTACTCGTATCTATGGATGATACATTAACCCCCATTGTTGACCACCCTGGAACGGACTTGGAACTGGCTCAGGAAAGTGTAAACAAAGAAGTAAACGATGATTCCAGATCCATACCCAAATCAAACATAATAACTATGGAACCATACTTAATGCCACAAAAGGAAATTCCTCCAGTAACAAATGAAAAAAGTTAAAACATTAACAGTTTTCCAAACAGACTAGCCAAATACAGAGCAGATCCTACATTGGTACACTTTGACTCACTATTTGGATATGGCACTTGGCCAAGATACTTGGTTTTTAAAACAGAAACAGAGCTGACCGCCGCTAAATTTGAAAATATTTTATTAGCTCAGTACCTGACTAAAGAAATGACATTTAGATCTATAACAAGAAAAGAATGGATAGTGGAAGCTACCACAAAGCTTCAATCAGAAAATTATCAAATGCTTTATAATATGAACGGGATAAATGTCACGGTCGAAAGACATGACAAATTGAACAACATTGAGGGAACAGTAATGTTACCACCCAATAATGATCGTGATGGCCTACCAGATGAGACATTGTTATTGAACTCATTAAAAATTAGATATCCCAATATTGAAAACGTAAAAGTATATGAAATTCCAAATAAAAGACATCAGGGAAAAAATTGAGAATAGCTAAAATTAAATTTGAAGGGCAGACTCTTCCTCCTAATATTAAAATAGAAAGCCAGAGAAGAGAGGTAATACCCCATGTACCAAAGCCTCTTCAACGCCCAAATTGCTCTAGGTATGGACATACAAAAATCAAATGTAGAAATGAACCAATTTGTGCATTCTGTGGTTCAGAAGATCATGAAACCACCTGGAACTGTGGCGTTCCCAAATGTTGTAATTGTGGACAAGACCATCACGCGAGATCAAAGATACATCCATTCTACACATATAACACTGAATTAAAACTACTAATAAGCAGGTCTGGCATGTCAATTCCAGAAGGAAAGCAAGAATTAAAATCAAGAGGTTTCATGGACCCTGCTAGAAATAAATCATATCGAGACGCTGTAGAAAAAGTAATGCCCAAGAAACATTTTATAATACGTGGAAAAAACTAACGAAAAACAAACAACAATGTCAACAAACTTAGAAATAAACAAAAAGTCCCTTGGAGAATCTAGCAATACATTATTAATAAGTAACCCTTATGACGTACTAATGAAAGATGAAGAATTGCCATCTCTAGACTCTGGAAAGGAAGATCATGCTGACCAATGACATCAAGAAGAAGAAAATGCCTAAAATCAACAGGAAAACATCCCCTAATTTAGATAATAAAGATGAAATAAGTCCTTCACCAGTCTTTCCAAGTAAATTTAAAGTAATGAATTCTTCTATAGTTTTTCAAAGTAAATCTGAAGAAATAAACCCTTCGCCAGTCTTTCCAAGAAAATTTAAAAACAAATTTCAATCAGTCCAAGGAAGACAAAACGATAATTGTGAATGTCAGCAGTGCATCCAGGAAGGCGTCAACACCTCAAACCGTATCTCACCATGAACGATGTGGATGCCATACATGTTTTTTTGCAAGATTGCAAAGAAACGAAAACCTAAAAAAAAAAATTGATAAACGTGATAAGGTATTTCTTAGCTAGATAAGATAATATCTCAAGCCAGCCAGAATTATATACCAAAGATTGTATGTGTATTACGACACTTACAGTACTATCGTGAGAGTGTTAGACAATTTCTTAGCTAAACAAGAGGAAATTAAATTGACTACTGAATCAGAAGATAACACAAAAATGTCAAAAACCCAAAAAGAAAATTAAAGCTAATTAAGTGAATAATTACCCATAGTTTTTAAAAATTATATATATATATATATAATATATATATATATAATATATATATATATATATATATATATATATATATATATATATATGTATGTATATATATATGTATATTATATATATAATTATATAATATATATATATATATATATATATATATATATATATATATATATATATAATATATATAACTGCAGACTAAAATGTTAGATTAGTTTGTCATATGCAGGCGAATTGAAGATATTTGTAATGAATTATTATTAACTGTAACTTTATCATAGGTCACACGATTATGATATATATTGCTGTTCCTAACTTGCCTTCTCCTGAAACGGAGGATGCCGGAAAGTAGTTACATATTGAAGGGACTGGATTATTAATGTGTTGTAAACATATGCACATTGATTCATGTTGCTTTAGGAGTCTTTGTATTTCACCCAAGTGCATTCGTGTTTTCAGACCGTTTATGTTCCATTGGATAATAGTATAATTGAATGGAACGAAAGTTAAAAGATTATTTTGTACAGTTAGTATTATATATATATCTATATATATATATATATAATATATATATATATATATATATATATATAATACCAACTGTACGAAATAATCTTTTAACTTTCGTTATATATATATATATATATATATATATATATATATATATATATATATATATATATATATATATATAATACCAACTATACAAAATAATCTTTTAACTTTCGTTCCATTCAATTATACTATTATCCAATGGAACATAAAGCGGTCTGAAAACACGAATGCACTTGGGTGAAATACAAAGACTCCTAAAGCAACATGAATCAATGTGCATGTTTACAACACATTAATAATCCAGTCCCATCAATATGTAACTACTTTCCGGCCTCCTCCGTTTCAGGAGAGGCAAGTTAGGGGACAGCAATGTTAATAATAATTCATTTCAAATATCAATTCAATTCCCCTGCATATGACAAACTAATCTAGCATTTTAGTCTGCAGTCTATACAATCAACCTAATGAAAATTATGATAGGGCTCAATTATCAAACATTTTATCACAGTCAATGAGCCATTTTAATTTAGGTGATTTTAATGCTCACCACCCTTTATGGGATGCCAGTACCATCGACGCAGATACAGCAGGTAAAGACATAGAAAATCTAATACTTAAATACAACTATTGCTGTTTGAATGAAAATGAAATCCCAACATACTTTTCAAAAGCTCATGGGACCCTATCATCTGTAGACCTGTCTATTTGTTCCACTTCGTTAGTAGACAGATTAGAAATGGAATACTCTGGATGACCTGTATACCAGTGATCACTACCCAATCGTAATCACATGTCTTGAAGATAATCATCAACAATTTGTACCAAAATTTAATTTTAAAAAAGCTGATTGGGAAAAGTATGATTTAATTACCAAAAATGTTTCCCCTTTCTAAAGTAACAATGATCACAATGAAATTAATTCATATTTTACAGATTTCGTAATTAGTTCTGGAAGTAAATCAACACCAATGATAACTTGTAAGCCAAAAATAAATCCTGTTCCATGGTGGTCCGAGAACTTTCATATATTATCAAACTGAAGCACAAGATGAGCAGACGATTAGACGGACTAAACCAAAGATATAACAAATTATATAAAAGTAATAGATATACATTGAAAGGGTTAGTATTAATAGCTATGGAAAATTGATTATATCAAACCTTTATTGAATAAAATATCTGCTCAATTCAGGAAAAAAGTTATTATCAATAGGAAATCATCTTGGATAATTACGTCGCAGACTTCTCAGGTTGACACTGTTCAACAAATGTGGGATAGATTTCGAAAAATTAATGGCAAATATAGTCGATCACCTAGATCCCCAATATTACATAATGGGAAAGAGTTCATGATGTAAAAGAATGAAGAAAAACATATAATTAATTTTGAAACAAGTCAACAATTATACTACAATGTCCCATTTACATCTTAGAAAGAATTTGATGCTGCGCTAAAACTTGTAGTAACTCTGCCCCAGGAAAGGATATATCTCTTTTGAACTCCTTACACATCTGACATTAAAGCCAAAGAATACTTATTAAAATTTTATAATCACCTATGGAAAAAGAAAAACTACTTCCCAAAGCATGGAAACACGCCATTGTAATTCCTATACCCAAAAAAACCTGTCAAAGATCCAACATCAGTAAATAATTATAGACCTATATCACTAACTAGTTGTCTGTGTAAAACTCATGGAAAAAATGGTAAATAATAGACTTATATGGTATTTAGAAAAATAAAGTTCTAGCAGCAACCCAATCTGGAAGTAGGAAAAATCATTCAACTTTAAACTCATTAACATCACTAGAAGATCAAATCAAAAGAGGATTTGTACAAAAGAAAATTACTGTCGCAGTCTTATTCAATATTCAAAAGGCTTATGATACATGGAGATATTCAATCTTAAAATCACTATATGACATAAATCTAAGGGGTGAACTCCCAATTTTTATGCGAATTTCTTAACAGAAATAACATTCCAGACTGAAATTGAAACAGTATTATCAGAAACTATTTGAAATAAAGAGTGGGGTTATCCCAGAAGGCAGCGTACTAAGCAGCACATTATTTGCATTAACAATCAATAATATTGTTAAAACGCTTCCAAAAGATGTAAACAACAGCTTATATATTGATGATTTTGCCATTTTTTACACTTCAAACAACCTACGCCATATCAAAAGAATTAGCAATAACATTTTATAAGGATCAATGCTGGCTTAAAAATCAAGTTATATCTCTTACCATGAATAACACTCCCATCCAATTTTATCCAGAAGTCAAATTCTTAGGCCTATATTTTGACAATCATTTGAACTGGAAGGCCCATGTGAGACATACCAAAGCAAAGGCCTTAAACGCTATAAACATATTTTAAAAATTAGCTCACACTTCATGGGTGCTGATAGAGAAATTTATTGTAACTTTACAAGGCTACAGTTCTACCAATATTAGAAATATGGCAGTCCGATTTATAGTTCTGCTAGTGAGACTACTCTCAAAATGCTAGATCACGTATACCATCTTGGGCTTCGTTTAGCCACCGGAGCATTCAAATCAACTCCAGTCCAATCCTTGATTGTAGAGAGTGGAGAAATTCCACTATCTTATAGATTCAAAATAACAACAAAGTGCAGAGATTTAAAAATTGTAAATAGTCCAGCAAACACCAAAGATTTATTTAAAGATCCAGATTGTTTCTCCCCTCGAGTAGGACTCCTTCCAGTGGTGAGGGGATAAGGGACCCTGGCTTCTGTGGGAATGCTTTTGCATTCCCATAGGTGCCCCGGGTCCTGACGGAACATCCTATAACCCCTTTCTCTCTCACTTTTAATCCTTCTCTCTTCTCTTTCTTTCCTGAATCCTTCTCTCCAACCTCTAAATTTTGACTTTTTTGGACTGCTTTGTCGACGACCTTTGGAATGGACTTGGCCAATCTTTGACAGTCCTTGTGATTTGATGGAGGGTGAGGTTGGACGGCATTCCTCCTCACCCCGTAGAAACTGGAGTACCTGACGTGTCCGAGCGAGGGGAAACTTTTATGTTAAACTCTGCACTCAGTGCTGGGTCTGATCTCGACGGACTGACGACCCTCAAGGCACTGGGTGTGGGGTGTATATCTGGGTAGGACTCCTAGGGTGTTATATCACCCTCTAATTGTGGCTCGATGGTGGGTATGGGGCCAACCTGGACGAATGTTCATACCATAGTCTGATGGATTTTTATTTAACCCCCTCTGTTGATGACTCTCGCCTTATTAAGGATTCTGCATTAGGCTCTCCACTCGACCAAACACCGGGACACCGGGGTGTAAATACTGGTGGTGTAAATGAAAATCTAAGAGTTGTATATTGTAGTAATATAAGTGATAAAGTCGGTTTTGACATATTACATAATTACATGAAACAGTTTGGCAAGGTAGACAGAATAAAATTACGAATTGTTAAAAGTCCCATCTCTTACGAAAGTTACATAACTTTTTGCAAAGCTGAATATGCCTCCAAAGCTCTAGAAAATCTTGATGGTAAAAATGTCTTTGGTTCAGTTTGCCATGCGAAGTTGTTTAATATAAACAATTTGGAAGAGGATGAGACAGACTATGTGCCCAGCAAATTTGAGGTTGATAGCCAAAAACACCTGGCAAAAGATGACCCAAAATTGATTTGGCATGTTGTAAATTACAAACAGGGCAAAGAAAACTTTCTAACAGCATGCAAGTATTTACAGAGGAAGATTGGTGCCATTCCTAAAGGCAATATTAAAAGATATGGTAAAGGAGTCTTGATCAAAGTAAATAACGATATTTAGATTAAGATGCTATCAAAATTCCAACCAACTGAAGATGGTAATATTTTAGATGTATCTCCTCATCGATCATTTAACATTAAACAGGGTATAGTTTATAGCAGAGACCTATATGAGTTTGAAGAGGAGGAAATATTAAAAATGTGTCCTACATATGTCATTAAAATTAGAAAATTGAAAGGCACTCAACATGCCATTGAATTGACTTTCACCTGCTCCTACTTACCGGAATATATTGATATAGACCACTCTCGGGTTTGGGTTAAGCCATTTAAATATCGACCAACCCAGTGTTATAAATGCTTTGAATATGGCCATGTATCAAACTCTTGTACAAAACCAGGAAAGTGCTTTGTGTGCTCTGGTGAACATGTAAAGGACAACTGCAAAGCTGATAAATACTGTCTCCACTGTGCTGGCAATCATTCTCCCAATTGGAGGGGCTGTCTCATATATTTTCCAACAAGAAGTTGTAAACACTGCTCATAATAACTTTATCAGCATAGGAGAAGCCAAAACGCTTGGTTCGAGGTGCTAACAAAAGTGCTGGATCCTCATTTGCTTCCACTGTTATGGGAAATAATGCCTTCCATCAGCATGCTAAAACCCATCATTAAAATAACACACCCTCTCAGGATATTTCAACTTCTGTGGAATGTAATGAACTTCAAAGCAAAGTGGTAAAAGCTGTGATTGATGAACCTCTCCCTGACCTGCAAGCAAATGCTGTCTCAGAGTTGAGCTCCTCGGTTAAGCCCAAAGAAAAAATAAAATCTAGAGGAAATCTTAACAAATCATATGACAGTTTAGGTCACCCCCAAAGTCAAAGAAATGTAGAACATCCTCTCCTATAGAGTTTAAAACTCCAATTTCCAATAGGTGCAATCCACTTGATGACCCCTTCCAGCCATTATCAACCTCAAAGCCATTGGAAAAGATGTCTCGGTCCTGCTCAAATTTAAGTATGACAGACCTCTCCCCTCAATCATATGCAGAAACAGCAACTTCTGAAATGGAGGGAAAACATGTTGACTCACTAAATATAGTTAAAAATTTAGATAAATCTAATCTCAAACTGAAGAAACAGGATGTGCAGGAAAAATGTTCAAACTTCCCCTCATCTAATAAAAATAAAAGTCTCCCAGGCAGGCACCAGACTTAAGAGACTTTCAAATCCAAAAACATTCAGCTGTGGTACTTTGAAAACCCAGCTAAATAATGACTTGGCTGGGCACAAGAATCAAAGTTAAAATTCCAATTTAATATCTTGCAATGGAATTGCAAAGGCCTTAGGACTCGTTCTGAAGAGTTAAAATTACTGTTGAACCATCATGATCCAGATGTAGTTTGCCTTCAAGAAACTAAGTTAGGCAACGCATTATACAATCCAGGATTAAATTATAAAATGTTTGTGATGAACCCCAGAGATGGTGATCGAGCTCATGGGGGGCAATTATTGTTAAAAAGTCTTTGCAACATACAAGTGTTCCTTTGAACACAAACCTACAAGCAGTCGCCATTCGAGCATGCTTTGAAAAAGAGATTACTATTTGCTCTATTTACCTTCCACCTAGGTCAGAAATTACTTTGAATGATATTCAGGCACTAGCTAATCAACTACCTCCTCCTTTCTTACTACTGGGAGATTTTAATGCCCATAATAGTCTATGGGGAGGTGATACCTTGA
Organism: Macrobrachium nipponense; assembly: GCF_015104395.2. NCBI lineage: Eukaryota > Metazoa > Arthropoda > Malacostraca > Decapoda > Palaemonidae > Macrobrachium > Macrobrachium nipponense. The sequence continues at coordinate 138,867,990 of NC_087202.1, read as the reverse complement.
ATGCTTGTAGGTAGAACCATCGATGATTTTATCTTAAATAATGATCTCTCTCTTTACAATGATGGTTCAATGACGTTTTCATAACATCTACACCAATGTCTTTTCAGCTATAGATTTAAGCATTTGTTCACCTGCAGTCCACTGGACTTCAACTGGTCTGTAGATGAACTTTTGCACGGAAGTGATCACTTTCCCATACATTTAAAGTATGCTAGAAACATACCTTCTGAATCTCCTATAAAGTGGAAAGAAAATGAAGCAGATTGGAAGAAGTATGAAGGAAGCTTTCAATTACATCAGGAAGTAGAGTCATTTGAGTCACACTTAGATGCATATGATTATTGGACCTCAACTATATTGGATAATGCCGAGAAATATATCCCAAAAACAAAGGGTAAACCAAGCAGGCCTGCAGTTCCCTGGTGGGACCAAACCTGTGGCAGACTGCGAAGAATAGTGAGAAAATGCTATAGGCAATTCAAGGCAAAACCCTCCGGAACAACGAAAACTACGTACCAACGGGCCTTAGCCAAACAAAGAAAATATATTAGAAAAGCTAAAAAGGAATCTTGGCTCCACTATATAAATGGTATCAATTCTAAAACACCAGAAAGATTAGTATGGAAAAGATTAAAAAGCTAAGTGGGAAATTTGTTCCATCACCTGCTCCTACTCTAAAAATCAATGATGTGCTTATTTCAAATCCAGCTGATGTTGCAGAAAAATTTGGTGAGCATTTTGCTGACATATCAAGCTCCAAAAATTACACACCACAGTTCAGTAAGATTCGAAATGCCAAGGTGTCAATTAGATTTGTTTAACACTGAAAATAATGAAGCATATAATGCTAAGTTCTCACTAAGGGAACTACGAGAGGCTCTCTCATCTTGTGAGTCAACAGCCCCTGGTGCAGATAACATAACCTACAACATGATTAAACATCTTCCAGAACATGCTAAAATATATCTAATGAAAATACTCAATAAGGTCTGGGAAACGGGCATCATTCCCCCATCTTGGAAGATAGCCATAGTAGTTCCAGTCATAAAGCTAAACAAAGATCCATATCAGCCCACTAGTTACAGACCAATTTCACTAACAAGCTGTGTCTGTAAATTATTTGAGAAAATGGTGAACTCTCGTCTAATGTGGCATTTAGAGAAAAAACAGATTGTTATCCTCTGTTCAGTTCGGCTTCAGGAAAAATCGTTCAGCCTTGGACCCTTTACTGAGATTATCAAATCAGATTCAGCAGGGATTTTCCAATCAATGCCAAACAGTAGGGGTATTTTTTTGATCTGGAGAAAGCCTATGATACAACATGGCGATTTGGCATTGTTAAACGGCTCAACGAAATGGGAATCAGGGGCAATATGTTAAACTTTATCAACTCCTTTTTAAGGGACCGACATAGAGTGAGAGTCGGGAATAAGTTTTCTTCTTGTTATGAGACGGAAGAAGGTGTCCCACAAGGCAGCGTATTGAGTGTTACCTGCTTTGCCATTGCTATTGATAATATTGTGAAATCTGTTTCCGCTCCAGTTAGGGCTTCACTATTTGTGGATGACTTTGCCATCTACGTCACGACATACGACGCTGTATCAGCCTGTAACTACCTGCAAAAGACAATTAATGTCATCAGTAAAATGTGGCTGATGAACATGGTTTCCGATTTTCTTCATCTAAAACTGTGGCTGTTCGTTTCACCAGATGTACCCGCAATGAAACTATCCCAAATTTGAAACTGAAGGATTGTCTTATTCCTTACAAAAAAGAAGTAAAGTTTTTGGGCATAATATTTGACAGCAAGCTAACGTGGCGTAGTCACATTGACTCTCTAAAAACAAAGGTTAAAAAATCCCTCAATATTTTAAAGGTGGTATCGGGATTCGACTGGGGAGCTGATAAGAAAAGTTTATTGAAGCTGTATGATTCCTTATGTAAATCAAAACTGGACTATGGCTGTCAGGTATATTCATCTGCCTGCAAGTCCAGGTTAAAGGAATTGGATGTAGTACATAATATGGGATTAAGGATATGTACAGGTGCTTTCAGGACATCTCCCGTTGAGAGTATCTACATTGACTCTCATGAACTTCCTTTAGATCTGCGAAGAGAAGAGCTTGGGTTGCGGTACACCATGCGACTAAAAAGCTGTCGAGAGAACCCCACAACTAAAATTTTAGAGGAGTGTGACTCTAAAAAATTTGGTGAAAGACCTTCCAAACCTTTTCAAATAAGGCAGTTGGAATGTTTAAATGACATGGTCATTCAGCGGCAAAAAAGTTGAAGAAGTAAAACCATCCTCTGTACCCCCATGGCTTATTCCCAAGATTTCCTTATGCTCTAAGAAAATAGACAAAAAACAACAGTCTGAGGAAGAGGTAAAAGCTAATTTTCTGGAGCATGACCGTAAACATGATGGGCAAGTGAAGATCTACACTGATGGATCAAAGTCTGATAGTGGAGTTTGGGTGTGCAGTTGTGCATGGGAATGAAATTTACGAGGCAAAATTGCCTGAGTCAGCTTCCATATTCACTGCAGAGTTGTCAGCTTTAGTTTAAAGCTTTACAAATTATTCATAACTCTAATAAGAAAAATTTTGTAATATGTAGTGACTCAAAAAGTGCATTAGATTCATTAAAGCAGCTGTATACAATTCATCCTCTGGTACAAAAAGACCCAGGAGTGGCTCTTTTGGATTTCGTGTCCGCAGGAAATTGGTATGTTTCTGCTGGATCCCGGCTCATGTTGGAATTCGCGGGAATGAGGAGGCAGACAGATATGCAAAGGAAGCGGCTGTGAGTAATTTGTACCGGATAAGCAAAGTGCCACATATAGATATGAAGAGATCCATCAAGTCGTACATCTTGAGGAAATGGCAAGAGAGATGGTCCTCCCCTCTCTTAGCCAACAATAAAAAATATAAGCAGATAAGGAAAAGCATTGAAAATGGCCCTCTTTTTTCAAAAAGAGAGGAGAACAGAAATTGTTTTGGGGCGACTTCGTATTGGGCACACTAGGATAACCCATAAATTTATTTTAGAAGGTGGCAGTGCACCAGTATGTGTTGGATGTGATGCAACCTTATCAGTGGAGCACATCTTGGTGCATTGTGTAAATTACAGAGAAACAGAGGCAGAGATTCCACCTTGATGGAAAATCTCTTGCCGATGTTCTAGATGACAACGCAGATATTTCTGCACTAGTGAGTTTTTTAAAATGTATTGAAATTTTTTATGAAGTTTAATTGATGGCAAATTTTAACTCATTGATTTTATTTTGTGTTGATTTAATTTTATTTTATATTGATTTTATTTTTTTATTTTTTGTTCATAGTCATCATTTTAAGTACCTGATTATTATTAATTTTATTTGCTGTTTTTAATAAAGGTTAAATGATGTTGAATGGATGTATGCATGTCAGTTTTTTTTTTTTTTTTTTTTTTTTTCTTATTTGTGTATTTGGTTTTGTGTGTGTTTGTGTGACTTCGGCTGTGGATTCTTTGGTTGCAGTGTGAGTGGTTTTGAGTGAGTGAATGGTTTTGGTTTGGTTGATATGTGATGTGAGATCGTCTTGGTCCTGGTTGTTGTGTGTCGTTCGGTGTTTTTAATTGCAGTTTTAGTTGGTCATTTGTGTGAGAGGTTTTAATTGATTCATGTATTCATTCATCTAATTCATTTCATTTAATCATATAATACTGCAGCGCTGAATGACCTTTGCAGGTCCCAGCGCTTGGGCTATGCCCTAAATTCCATAATCAATCAATCAATCAGATTGTTTCTGGAATACAAAAATTATCCCATCCCTCCGTTAGAGCTAATAGATTATTTAATGACAATGACCTTTATAATATCAAATTTTACAATTTTAACAAAATAATGCCTCAATTGTTGATAAGTGCTCCCAGATATGTAACAAACTATGTACAATACCCATTAATAAATAGAATAATCCCCTCACTATGAAACAATATGCTCTGGAACATATCAAGATACACAATAATAATTAAATATATACTGATGGTTCCAAAGATGATATGGGAGTCGGAAACAATATAAAGATCCAAGCCTCCTTACAAAGCAAAGCATCAGTGTTCATTGCTGAATTACTAGCAATAAAAACAGCATTAACAACTATATCTGAAAACCAGTTTAATGAAGTAACCAACTTTAGCGATTCCACTAAGTTCAATAAATGCAATAAGCTCTTATACTCCAAAAAACAAAATTATAAATGAAATTAGACATACATTACATGAAAATTGGAAACGCAAAAGACATCTGTTACTCTATTTTGGATACCATCTCACATAGGATTAGAAGGCAATGAAAAAGCAGACACCTATGCAAAAGAGGCTAGAACACTCCCAATATCAGCAGAATTATTGCCACTAGAAGATCAGTTTTAGACATAGTAAATCGGTAATTATGAAAAAAATGGCAAAAATAAACTGGAGGGAAAACCATCCTAATAATTAATTAAGAGAAATAAAAGAAACTGTAGACCCATGGCCATCATCCTATCAGAAATGCCACAAGAGTTCAGTAATTTTGACACGGCTAAGAACTGGTCACACTAAACTGACATATGGTTACCTAATGAGTAACCCCCATGCCCCTATACCTATAGTGCGAAATATTGTAATGTACAAATAACAGCAAAACATATTTTTAAAATCTGTCCAAAATATAGAATCCAAAGAGACATATTGTTTAGAAGATATTCTTTTTAACAAATATTGTCAGAAAGTGACAAATTTTCACTTTTTAATATTTTAAAACTCCTTAAATTTAATAGTTTATACGATAAAATATAATATATAGTAATTTATAATATATTCCAGGTGGAAAATATTTATTTTTTGTAGATAATAATATTCCAGATAGCAAATATTTATTATATTTATTTTTTAGATGATAATTTATAAAGATTTTAAATGTAGCATGTCATCCCTCGGGCCACGCCCTAGGAGAGTTAATATTAGCTTAGCGGTCTGGTTAAACTAAAGTATAAAAAAAAACTTTAAAAATTAAAAAATGATGAGGTGAGGTGGCTCTTGAACCCCTGGAATTTGTTCCTGATTTTGAGTCAAGAGTCTCATGTATTAAAAATATTAGAAATTTTTTGGAGTAATTTAGTGGGATTTTCCACTGCTTAGGAGAGTCTGAGAAGGGATCATGCCTTGGAAGGGGTTCGCATTCAAGCTAATTGTGGGAGTTGTGGTGGTTGAGTCGCTACCCGATATGGTTTGGACCTAAGAGATAGTGATGGGATTTTCCTATTGCCATCTTGAGGGGGGAACCATCTCCAGGGATCAGCCCATCGGAATCCAGGGGGGGATGGTTTTTGGGGATCCCATCCCTGTCCGGAAGCCCACCAATATGTTTGGAGTGGGGAGTGGGGGCAGAACTCTTAGCAGGCGGATTGACTTATACCTGGCCACTGCAAGCATATTGATGCTATCCCGAAAGGGTAGGGTATGGGGTGGAATATTGGGAGTCAACTCCCACTTGTGCCATTGTGGAGAATGCGAATACCTGACTGATTCACAATACTTTCTTGATAAAACCAAGCAGTTTTTGGGTGTGTAGGTGAGCCGGTTTGTGTGAGGTGGTCTGGTGTGCGTGCTTAGTATCCTGGGATCGCTTTGTGGGCTTTTGACAGTTTATTGGGGTCTCAGCAGGGCTCTTGGGTGTGGGTGCGGACATTTAGGACTTCTGAATGTGAACTGGCATAATTCTATGGATTTGGAGAATAGTTTTCCCTCCCCTGGATCTGACGACTTACTGGCACTGGCAACAGACTTCTGGCATGGAGATGGATATGAGCTCGGCTATCGGACAGAACCAAACATTGAGCACCAGGGTGTTAGTAATCTGGTGGATTTGATCCTAATAGTAGAGTCCTTAATTGCACTAATATAAACTTGTCATTAGATTATGAGTGTTTGTACAGTGTAATGAAACCATTTGGTAAAGTGGAAAGAATGAAATTAGTTCTGGAAAAAGACAAGCAGTCATTTTCTGCTTATGTTAAATTTTCCCACCCTTGGAAGCTAGTGAGGCAACAACAAAGACTCCATGGCCACATTCTTAATGATTCGGTTCTTGGCACGAAAATGTTTTCAGTGAAAAATTTAAATGATGAGCCATTTGATTTTATACCTAAGAACGAAGAACATGGACCCAGCCCATGTACCAGAGCACTTCCTACCCTACATGGCATGTTGATAGCTATAAGGAGGGAGGAAAATTTTTTATAAAAGCTGCTGAATGTATCGAGAGCAAGGTAGGTTCCATTCCCATTGGAAACTTGAAGCGTTATGAAAAGAACTTGCTAATAAAAGCTGGTAGTGAAACCCAAGCAATTTTGCTATCGAATTTTAAACCTCCTGAAAGTGGAAATATGAAATGTATTCCTTGCATAGATTCTTTAACACACTGAAAGGAGTAGTACACTCAAAAGACTTGCATGTTTTTGAAGAGGAGGAGATTCTCCATTGATGTCCTCCTTGTGTATCTCACGTAAAAAAACTAGGAGGGCATGCAGCTATCCTTTTAACCTTCTCCTCCGGTTACATACCTGATACTACCATTGTCGCAAATGTTTTGAATATGGGCACATTCAAAACTTGTGTGAAAACAACAAAAGATGTTGTGTGCTCTGCGAAGCATGATGATTTTTCACGAGTGTGTAGCAGCCCAATACTGTTTCAGTGTAAGGGTGATCACTCTCCAAATTCTAGGACTTGCCTCAGATACAGATTTGAAGAAGATGTATTGGCAGTGGCTGGCAATGAACATATCAGCATTAGCAAAGCGTCTGGTAATGGGGGCAAACAAAAGTGCCAACTCTACCTATGCTTCAGTAATAAAACTTATGAAAAGTTCTAGCAATGTAAAGTAACTAATAACTGCATCTGATAATAGGCATCACATACCTGCTACTCCACGGACTGTGAATAATGAAAATCTCCAATCTGTTAAGAAATTTTCATCTGCAAGTGCCTTGGAGTCCAACACCAAAAGTTCTACTTCAAGAAGTACAGAAAACTCACCTCCCAAAGTCAATACAAAGGTGACTAATATGATGTACGTTGCAGGCTCACCTTCCAAAACAAGGGAGACCAAAATCAATTAATTAATTCGGGAAGCTGTTCCAAAAACACGTTCCACAAGAATAATCCAAGGGGCCAAGCCCAATTAGATAGAGCTAATTCGGAGTCATTAATTGTCACAGCCACAAACAAAAGTGAAAACAAAACTATAATTATAACCACCAAGAAGCGCACGAGGAATACATCCCCAAATAATGATGGCTTTAAAATAAAAACGTCAAATGGGTTCAGTGTTTTGGAAGAGATCTCTCCACCTAGAAAGGTGGTTCCAAAGGCAGTTTCAGCCCCAAAAACGTATGAGTTCTGATCAGTCTTCCCGCCCTAAGACAAATGAACCTTGTGATTCGCAAAATCACAGTAGAAATTCTGATCAGAATCATAACCAGAAATATGATCAGCCTAAAACTTTAAATTCCAATTCAAATGAAAAGGGATTATAAAAACAGTCACTTATAAAGGAGAACTTTCCTCTCCACACGAGGAACAGTACTTCCCCTCTAAGGAGTGGGAAGTAGCACTTTTTACCACCTTAAACATTCATGTTCGATATCCTTCAGTGGAATTGTAAAGGTCTCTGAGCCCGTACCGAAGACCTTAAAGTATTAATTCATGAATCCAATCCAGGGATTATATGCCTGCAGGAGACAATGTTAGGTAACTCTCCTTATAATCCTGGACTAAATTATTCAATATTTAACTCCTCTCCCCAAGTGGTGGTCAGGCCCATGGAGGTGCTGCAATTATTGTTAATAAAGCTCTGCAGCACTCCAAAATACAATTAAATACAACTCTACAGACTGTTGCTATTTCAGTCGTCTTGGAAAAGAGGATAATAGCCCACTCCTTATATCTTCCACCAGATCTTGTTTTTAACAGTGAAGACATTCAGTCCTTAATTAACCAACTTCCAGCTCCTTTTCTACTTCTAGGAGATTTTAATGCCCACAACCCCCTTTGGGGAAGTCGGTTTCTAGACAGTAAAGGGAAATTAATTGAAGATGTTATTGATAGAAATGATGTTATCCTATATAATAATGGGCCAATGACTTTCCACAGCATTCATTATCATCGTTTCTCTGCACTGGACCTTAGTATCTCTTCAACAAGTATCCACCTTGATTATAGTTGGTCTGTTAACGAAAATTTAAATGGGAGTGATCATTACCGGATCCATTTGAAATATGCTGTGAATGGTCCATCTGAAGTGTTACCGAAGTGGGAGGTAGAGGAGGCAGATTGGGATAAATTCAGTAAGGGTGTTTATACTACATAGAGAGTTTGAGTTATTTCATTCTAATCTAGATGCTTATGATTACTTATTGAATCTACTCTTTATTGAATCTACTCTGAAGAGTGCTGAAGGCTCTATTCCCAAAACAAAAGGCAAACCCCGTAGACCTGCAATTCCCTGGTGGAATAAGACTTGTGGTATTCTGAGGAAAGTTACTAGGAAGTGCTACAGACGTTACAAAACTAGTGGTTCTTCTCAGTCTAAAAATTAATCTACAAACGTGCTTTAGCCAAGCAACGGTGCTTTATAAGCATTACAATATTAATGGAATAAACTCAAAGACTCCACTGAAAGTGGTGTGGCGCTAAAAAAGGAAACTGAGTGGGAAATTTGTTGCGTCATTAAAAATAAATGACACTGATCACAGAGCCCATGAAGTTGCCAATGAGCTAGGAAAACACTTTTCTGAAGTTTCCAGCGCCAACAATTATTCTCGAGAATTTCAAAAAATTAGGAATTCTGAAATTATTCTGGAATTCGATTCAGGAAAATCTGAACCATACAGGTTTTCCTTGAGAGAATTATGGGGGGAGGCGCTCTCCTCTAGTGAATCCACAACTCCAGGTGAGGATAAAATCATATATGAAATGCTTAAACACCTCCCAGACGATGCCAAAAAATATTTACTGAACATTATAAACAAAACATGGGAAACTGGAATTTTACCCAACGACTGGAAAATATCCATAGCTCTTACCAGCTGTGTGTAAGCTGATGGAGAAAATGATAAATACTAGACTACGTGGCACTTAGAAACTAAAGGATTAGTATCATCATTTCGATTTGGTTTCAGGAAAAACCGCTCCACCCTTTATCCGTTGCTGAGGCTGACAAACCAAATCCAGCAAGAATTCACCAAACAATGTCAGACCATCGGAGTATTTTTTGACCTCGAAAAAGCATAGGACACTGCCTGGAGAATTGGCATCATGAAACAATTGCACAAGATGGGCATATGTGGAAGAATGATCAGATTTATTCCTTTTTAATGGACAGATTTTTTAAGGTAAAAGTGGGAAACTCTTTCTCCCAACCTTTTGTGGAGGAAGAAGGAGTTCCCCAAGGAAGCGTTTTAAGTGTAAACACTTTTCAGTGGCAATAAATAGTGTGGTTGAAAAAATCTTGCCTCCTGTAAAATGCTTCACTTTTTGTTTGATGACCTTGCAATATACTTCACATTATTATTATTATTAAAGTAGTTTAACCAGACCACTGAGCTGACTTTCAGCTCTCATAGGGCTGGCCGGAAGGATTAGATTAAAATAAAATAAAAAAAACCATGTCTAGAACAGACAAGGCAAAGCTCTGGAACCGAAGTGTTTTTCGGTGTGATGACAAATGATTGAAAATAAACTAAAAAACGCACAAAGGCACACACTCACACGGGAACACATGCACATATAAAATACATTTTACTCATATATCCATACTTTCATAAAAAAATAAAATCAGAATAAGTTAGGTAACATTTAAAAGTTTTGATTTAAAAAATTCATAGTCTAATAATTTTCGTATTTTTTAATTTTTTACTTAGGTTTATATTTTATCAACTAATTACATTTCTTTAAGAAAATAAAAATAGGCACGACTGAAATGCAGAGGATACTGACAAGATTTCTTTCATAGATCTGTTTCCAAGTGTCGACAGTCGTTGCTGGTTGTGCTTTGGGCATTCGCATAACACATGTTTGACAGTTATAACCTCCCTGCACTCTGCGCACTCAGGAGCTGAGCTAGGTGGGCAGCTCATTAAGTGTCCATGTGTCAGACGGAGGTATGGCCTATACGGAGACGTGTCAGAATTACTTGTTCATGTCTCTCTCTCTGATATGATGAACTCCACTTTCCAAAACATCAGGTTTTATTTATTTTGCTTTAATTGATTATTTTATGACTCTTCATTCCAAAATATGTTGCCATTTCCTTATAATACCCATCTTTATGTATGTTACATAATCACTCTTAGGGAGATTCACACTTGATCTTGTCATTTGATTTGCTTCTTTGGCTGCTTTGTCAGCCTCTTCATTTCCTTTGATCCCTACATGGGCAGGGATCCAACATACTTCTACATTTTTCCCACTAATATCTAATTTATGTAGTGATAATTTAATTTGTGTACAATATTATTTTTTGGTTTATAACTCTGGATGGCTTCTACGGCACTTCTTGAGTCACTAAAAATCACAAAATTATTTAGTGATGTTTTTCTTTAATTATTCTTATGGCCGAGGCAATTGCGCAAAACTCCGCTGTGAATATTGAAGCTGTATTGGGTAGAGAGAACTGATATGATCTGTCCTGGGACACTGCAGCATATCCCACTCCATGTTCTGATTTAGATATATCTGTGTATATTGCATAATGTGGACCTTTTCGGTTTATATGCTCTATTGTATGTTTGTCTATGGGTGTGATGGCGTATATAAGTACTTTTTTGATAAGTATTTCAATTGTGTGCAAGTTTTATTTTATTCATTGTCCAAGGCGGAGGTAATTTTACTACTGGAGGAATTTGTATATTCACATTTAGTGACTCAAACAATCTTCTAGCTCTCATTGGAAAAAGAAAAGGGGGTGGATGATTTTTGTTTATAAATATATCTCTAAGTTCAAATAACTTTTTGTTGAGAATCGCTTGTCCTAATTCTCAGAGCACTCTTCATTGTTACAAGCTCTCTATGGAGAGAGAGAGAGGTAGTTCACCACATTCAACCTGTAGAGAAGACGTCGGTGATGATTTAAAGGCTCCTGAACATATTCTAAGCCCTCATTATGGACTGGGTCCAACGTTTTCAGTGCTGCATCCGACGCCGAGCCATATACTTCGCTACCGTAATCAATTATAGACAGGACTGTTGCTTATATACAGTAATGTAAGGGTTTGTCTATCGGCTCCCCAAGTAGTGTTGATAATTTTCTAATTAGATTTAATGCTTTTTTACATTTTGATTTCAAGTATGTTATGTGAGGTTTCCAGTTTAAATGAGTATCAAACACTAAACCCAAAAATTTTGCAGTTTGTCTAATTGGTATACTATGATGTCTGATTTTCAAATCTATCACTTCACCATTAATCCACCTTTTATCTTTATAAAACACTACTGCTTGAGTCTTATTTATGGATAATAAATCCTACAGATGAGGTACATTCATTTATTTTTATTATACTTTTACTAATGATGCGTTTCTGCATGTTTAATACGAGAGGGCTGATAATATATGGCAAAATCATCCATGTATAGGTTGCTTTTAATTTCCAGTAGGTAAGATTTTTATTAATATCATTAATTGCTAGGTAAACAGTGTCACTAAGGACACTTCCCTGTGGAACACCATTTTCAAGTGGAAATGTTCTCGACAACATATCATCAATTCTCACTTGAAAACTACGATTTGTTAAAAAGTTTTGGATGAACCTAGGTAAATGTCTACGGATGTTGTTATTTTGTAAAGTTTTTGTTTTTTAATATAGGGTACCTCCAGGTAGTATCATAAGCCTTTTCGATGTCAAAAAAGACTGCTACAGTATTTGTTTTTGCTCAAATCCTCTTTGTATATGGTCTTCGAGGTTAGAAAGAGAATCTAATGTAGATATGTTGCACTGTGACCCGAATTGAGTGGGAGTCAAGATTTTATTTTCTCGAATGTGCCATGTTAATCGAGCATTTACCATTTTTTCTAGTAACTTGCACAAGCAACTTGTTAGAGAAATTGGTCTGTAGTTTATTTGCATTACTTGGATCCTTCCAGGTTGGGGATAGGTATTATTATTGCTTGACGCCATTCATCAGGAAATAAATTTCTAAGCCATAAATGATTATAAAATTGCAACAAATATGTCTTCGCTAGAGGTGCTAAGTGGCAGATCATCTCAAAACAAATATTGTCACCTCCGGGAGGAGCAGATTTATTGCTGTTAGTGAGAGCAAATTCCAACTCTTCCATATTAAATTTTCTATTATAATATATGTCTTCTATTGTTTCGAAATTATTGTTATAGTTCTATATTGTTTTCTTTGTGCAGAAGTGGTCATCTAAATTTCTATCACTACTTACATTAGCTAAGTTTTCTCCTATTATATTACTTATTTCCTTTGGATCGAGTATTCTTTTTCCGTCTTTTAATATGCATGTCTGGGTGGTTTCACATGGGTACCATTTATTTTCCGGAATTTTTTTCCCATATTTTTTGTATGGGAGTATTATTAGAGAGATCTGATACTATTCCTCCATGAAATTATTCTTCCTTGAATTACTTCCTTTCGGAATTTTTGCAGATATTTTGTTGTATAGAGGCTTTAACGCTTCAATTTCTAGCAACAATATAGTCATTTTTTGTAAAGTACTTTCTAATATTGGTAATGTTTTATTTATTTTACTGAACTTTCTATTCAAATTATCCAATCGTCTCCCTATTGAGTGTTTTTATATTTATTAATTCTGTCAGCTTTTCGGACCACCGCAGAACTTTGTGTTTTGGTTGGATGGGGTATTGATTTTGTATTGCTTTATCAGCAGCATCTTTGATGAAATTAACAAGAAACTTATTATTGTTTCATTATGATCTTTCAGATATTCAAATGGTGGTATACTTCTAGTATGTATTTCATATTGTTCCCTCCAATCTGCTTTAAAAATGGGTTCATAAGTGAGGAAACGTTTTTGTTTTGCTGGATATTTTGTAAAAACAGGAAATTAATGTTGGGAAATGATCACTGGTGTACAAGTCATCAATTGTGTTCCAATCTAATTTGTCAACTATACTTGTTGAACAGAGAGAATTAAGTCTACAGAGGAAAATGTTCCATGTGTTTTTTGAATTAATATGTGCTAACTTCATCATCATTTATACAACACATGTCATTTGAATCTATAATTCCTTCTACTTTACTTCCTGTTCTATTTGAGTTTGAACAGTTACAATCCCATATTGGGTTGTGAGCATTAAAATCCCCTATTATTATTATAGGTTCTTTGGCATTTTTAACAAATTCTCCAAGTTTATCAATATCGTAATGTTTATTTGGTTGATTGTATAAATTATATATTATAAAACTATCGTTTTTAATTCGAATTTTAATACCTGATATTTGGAGGTCAGTAATGTTTACAGGTACTTTGTCATAACATACTTTGTTATGTACATATATGGCAGTACCTAAATTTCCTTCTTCTTCCGGTGATGTTGATATTAATATATTTTACCTATTGTTTGGTAATGTCTTATTAACATGTTTGTAAACATCAATGATTATGGGAGTTCATATTGCCTTTAATAACCTTGTACTTCTCCCCAGGTGTAATTCTTGGTCTGTAGACCATTTATGTTCCATTGTATAATAATAACTATTGAAATATTATGTTACATCGGTCGTGTTTTGTTTTCTTTTTTGTATTATCATCAATTTGAATTTTTCTAAAATTTTATTTACCACATTCAGTTGTTTATCTTTATGTAAGGCCTAGGGTTTTTGATTAATAATATATTGTCCAGTGTTCTCGTGACCTATGGAATGTGGAGAACAGTGCAGAGGTAACGACCTGAGAGTAGCTGATGAATGAGTTTCTGTGGATGGCGTGAGATAAAAATGCTTAGTTCGACAAGTCAATGTACTGAGTTTTATTAACTCTTCTCAAAGTGCCTTTGTGAAACTGGATGCAGCTAGAACCGTGAGGCGCTAACGAAGTGTGTTCATATGTGCATGTGCGCCTCTTTCTGTTAAAAGAGTGTCATACCCAAGCCTATGGGAGGATTTTGACAGAGGGGCTTCAAGTCACAGGCAAGATGCCGTGGCGTTCGCCGGGGAGTTTTTATTAACTGTGTTTAAGTGTTCCGGCTGCTTGGGTGAGTGTTGAAGTGTTTTAGCCGAAGACTGGCTTGTTGTCTGTTTGACATTTTTAAGAATATCTGATCTTTAGATTTTGTTGCTAAAACTTATGTGTACTTACCGGTATTGGTTGTTCTGTATCGTTGAAACAGACGGTTCTGGAATGCAGGGGGGTGGGACAAAGAGTTCCCAGATGGGTGTAGACTTTTTTGGTGACTAATGATTACTATCAGACATTGTAATATTCGGGGTTTTTGAGTTAGTCTGTAAGACCTGATTATCCATTATTTATTCGTTGTTAATAAACGTTAATGTTATGACGCAACTCTCTCATTTTCACTACTGTTAGAATGGAGAGAAAGAGGTGGAGAGAGAGAGATGTGTCGGTGCTGGAGAGAGAGAGAGAGAGAGATTCCTTGGAGAGAGAGGAGAGAGAGGGATTGCCGAGAGAGAGAGAGAGAGGAGGCTGTGTGTTACTACTGTGTGTGGGTTTGCCTTCCGTTTCGTGTCACACGCTTACCTAATGAATAATGGGGGGGGGGGGAATCCCCCCATTACAGTGGTGGCAGGCGGTGAAAAAGGTGTTATAAAAGAGTTTTTCTTTATGCCTAGGAACGCCAATGTAGAGATGGGTGGCCAGTTAGAAAATAAAAGGGGTTGTGGCTTAGCGATAGTTTTCGAACGACAAAGCTTTGTGGGATTGTGGAAAATTGTTAAATTGTTGGATCTCAGTTGCTAAGTGAAAAGGGGTAGAGAAATATCCGTCCGTGGGATGGGGGGATGAGGAAAGAAATTCTATTAGGGTCATCAAATTTGCTCGTACCGAGATTCTTCAGGGCGTGAGTCGTGAGAGCAACTCAGTTTGGTTTGTAAGTGAGTGTTGCCAGGTGCCTTCTCGCCGATCGCGTTTGTATTGTGCCGACGAGATTTACGTGTTTTACGAGAATTTCGAGTTCTTTTTGTTCCCATTATGGAGTGGTGAGTGTTAAAAACTATTGTTTATCAAAGGGAGAGGGTTTTTGTTTAAATATTTCAGTGGAATGGGATTGGTTCAAGAGGTCAAAAATTTTTTTTCTTTCCCCATAGTAGAAGTGACGTGTTTTCTTTACTTGCACGTGTTTATGATAGACGCATTCGTCTTTTTGTTTAAAACATAGGGGTGTATTAAGATTTTTTTTTTTCTATGCGTGTGAACTGTGCTTAGATAAGCATATCTGGCTTGGAGACAAGAGCGGCCCACAATTTCACGGGCTCAGCATTTCTGCTTGCCGCGCAGAGAGGCGCATTGCATTGTGGGTACTGCATACCTCGAGGGAGGGCATTGCGAGATGGGTATTAGTGTATACCTTGGGAGGGGTCCTCAGACACTGTTTAAGGGAGATGGGGGACTACTGGCATGCCTCGGGGAGTGTCAATGCTCATCGGGGGGGAGAGACTTTTTTTTTCTCAGTGTGGGTGAACTCCCCCTTTTCCTTTTTTTTCTTTGTGTTGGGGTATGGATTTGCCCTTGACATTGGATGCTAAGACATCAGCTGATTGATTAGTTGATGAAGTGAAATGCCCGTAGAGTCTTTTTTTTTTTTAGAAAAGAGATACTTTTTTCTTTCTTGGAGGAAGAGAAAAAGAAATAAAAGAGATTTTTCTTTTCCGTGAATGAGGGTTGGTTGGTTGGTTGGTTTTTATAAAGTTTAGGTGTAACACCAAGCACTGGGGCAGCAAAGGCCATTCAACGCTTACTGTATAACTATGAAATTATAAGACGTGTTATATCATATAAAGCAGGTTTATTTCTTTGAGATAATTTACTATATTTTGAAGTGGGGCATTTTTCTCCCCAATAGTTCTTCAAGAGGGATATTATATATGTTTTTGGATCTTCGTTTTCTTTCGAATATTTTGCATTCAGTTAGCAGATGACGGACTGTGAACAGAGTACGACAGTGGTCACAGTAAGGGGCCTGTCCTCTCGCCTTGCAACATCAAGTATTTGTGTGTCAAGTATGTATGTCCTATTCTTAATCTTGTTAATATGATATCTTCCCTTCTTTGACATTGTTTGTCTATTCCAAGGTTTTACAGATGATTTAATATGCTTTAATTTATGATTCAATTCTAGCCATTCTTTTTTCCATTTTGATTGACAGTATTCATTAATTGTTGTTTTAATGTCATTGTAAGGTATTTGTATTTTTTTGATAGACTCCTTTTTTACTGCCTTTTTGGCTTCTGTATCCACCTCTTCATTACCCTTTATGCCCCACATGGGGAAGGGACACAACAGAGTTTTATATTTATAGATTTCCGTTTTACTATTATATCTATCCACTCTCTTATTTCTTCAATTACGGGATAGAAACTGTGTATTGTCTTAGCGCTTCTAAAGCACTGTAAGAATCCGTGTATATTACAAAGGTATCGTTTGCCTTTCCCCCCACCATAAAGTATATAGCCTCTAATATAGCATTAATCTCTGCAGTGAATATCGAGCATATTTTTGGAATTTTTCCCTTATTTTTATATTTTTTGTTACTACAGCATAGCTACACCCTCCTTCGACTTGGAACCATCTGTATAAATACTAATATCCCGTTTATGTTTTTCCTGGTGTGACAGAAATTCACTCTTCAATTGTGCATCTGTTACCTTCTTTTTAAATGATTTCTCACAGATTTCTATTTCAGCATGTCTCCACGGAGGTATTTTTAGAAGTTGTTATTTTTGATATGCTACTTGTTCCTAATTTTAGATGTTCTATATCAGGTTTTAATCTATTCTCCAATGGTTTAGAGGCTCTTGGTTTATTGTCATAATTATTTGTTATGTTCTTCATATATTTGGTGTTTGGATTATCATTAAGGTTATTTATTTTAGCTATGTATTTTAATCCCATTTCTTCTCTTCGTACTTTCAGGGGATCTATTCCTAGCTTCTACATACAGACTTTCCACGGGGGGAAGTCAGTAGGCTCCAGTGCATAGTCTAAATACCCATGTTATGTATGACATCCAGTTTTGTTAATAAGGTTTAGAAGCAATATCCATATACTTGACATGCATAATCAAGTTACTTAGACAAAGAGCCTTATATACTTTTATCAGAGAGGTTCTATCAGCACCCCACTCATTATGCGCAATTACTTTTATTATATTTAAGGATTTTCTTACTTTTATCGCCAGTTGTTCTTTATGTTCTTTATATGTAAGTTTTTATCAAGTATTACACCGAGGAATTTTATCTGATCATCATATTCAATTATATCATTATTTTATAAATAAAGTAGGAATTAATTCCTGTTTTCTTGATCTTGTAAATCTGACAGCTTTTGTTTTTTGCGGAGAAGAAAAATTTAAAACCCTTGTTATCGGCCCATTTTTTTACCCTCCTATTTATGGCTGCTTGCAATCTGTTGCTTATGTCCAGCGCTTTTTCACACTACTATATATGACGAAGTCATCTACAAAAAGGGATCCTTGGACTCCTGGCGGATCATTTCAATTATCTCATTTATTGTTATTGCAAACAACGCCACGCTTAGTACACTACCTTGGGGGATTCCTTCCTCCTGGATAAATGAATCAGAGATTTCTGCCCCACTTTCACTTTTATATATCTTTTGTTCAGATAGGAATTCCCTAATATATTCATATAAATTGCCTCCTATTCCCCATTCTATCAATTTTTTAAAATCCCTCCCCTCCAGGTGGTATCATATGCCTTCTCTAAATCAAAAAATACTCCTATTGTTTGTTTTTTACCAACCATTGCATTTTGTATCTCTCTTGTAATCATTAAGAGGGGATCTATGGTACTTTTATTTTCCTGAATCCAAAACTCTCTGTTTGACAATAGCTGTTTATTTTCTAATACCCATATTAATCTGTTATTCACCATTTTTTCAAATATCTTACTTAGACAGCTAGTAAGGGCTATTGGCCTATAGCTGCTTGGTGACTCTGGGTCTTTTCCTGGTTTTAATCCTGGTATGATTAAAGATTCTTTCCAGGTTTTTAGGCATGCTGTGAGAGTGCCATAATTCATTTAAAATTTCTAATAAAAAGGTTTTGCTTTCTTCTGGTAGGTTTTTTATCATTTCATATCTAATGTTGTCTTCCCCTGGGGCTGTTGGACTTGCAAGTTTCAGGACATTTTCCAGTTCTTCCATGGTGAAAGGAAGATTATAGATTTCCCGATTATTAGATTTTATTGGTATTGGGACATAATTTTTGATTTTTAATTGGAATTTCTTTGTATAATTCGAGATACTAGATGTTTTGGCGAAACATTTTCCCAATTCATTGCGACTACTTTGGGATTTGAAATATATTTGTTTTCTACTTTTAATGTAGGTAATGGTTCTGGAACGATATACACCCTGCAGTGAATTTTATTTATTTTCTTCCAGATTTCTTTGTCTTGAGTTTTAGAATTTATATTATTAATATATTTTTTTCCGTGAATTTCTTTTGGCTATTTTGAATATTCTTTTCTGCTTTGCTTTAGCTCTCAAATATGCAATTCTATTGGCATCACATTTATGTCTCGGATATCTTCTAAAGCATGTTTCTCGTAATCTTCCTTGCTGCTTTACATTCTTCATTCCACCAGGGTACCAGTGGTCTAGTCGGATTGCCTGAGGTAACTGGAATAGTTTCATTTGCTTTATCATCTATTTGTTTTTGTTTTTTTACTAGATGTTCATAAGCATCTATGTGGTAGTGAAAGTCAAGATAGTTTTTTTTTTAATAACCGTTTTCTCTTTATATAAATTCCAATTTGCTTCTTCCATTTTCCTCTTCGGTTATATATGTTATATTAGATTTTTTAGCTCAATTTGTATTGGCCAGTGGTCACTCCCAAACAAATTATTATTTACTTTCCAACTGAAATCTGTGGCAATTTCTGGGGACATAAAGTGATGTCTATTGCGAGGGTGCTATTATGATAAACATCAAAATCTTGTTGGAGAACCATCATTTAAAATAATCAAATTTTGTTATCTATAAAATCTAGGACAGGTGTTTTCCTCTCCTGTCAGATGATGTACTTCCCCACATGGGATGTTTGGCGTTGAAGTCACCTACTAATAAGTAAGGTTTTGGTAATTGTTCTATTATATTTTCTAGGTCTTCCACTTGTAATGGTCTATTATTTCCAAGATGATCTATTAAGCGACTTTCTAAACGACGGTTCCATATATATTGAGCATATTGTTATTTTTCTTTCTAGGAATACTTGAACTGCACATGCCTGTATTACCGAGTTAATCCTAACATGTTGGCATTTGATTGAAGAATGCGTTATGATTGCAGTTCCTCCTTGGCTGTTGTCATTTAAAATTTGTGTTGATTTTCCACACATTATAATTTATGCCAGCATTGAGAACATTGTTACCTATTTTAGTTTCCTGTAAGCAAATAATATTTGCATTACATTCTCTAATTAGTGATTTTAAGTTTTCATTATTTGATACGTATCTCTGATATTCCACTGTAAAAATAGCATTTTAAGAAGGTTTAGGGTTTGTTTTAGTATCTTTATTTGTTTTCCTGAACTTTGAATTTTATTGAAGTTGTATAATTTTGCTGTACTTTGTTCTTCTTTTGGTGGTGATGTATTTCTGCTATTGTTTTCTTGATTGGCTGAAGAGTCTCACATGTTCTTTTTATTAGAGGTGCATTTAAATGGCTTTTGCTCTTGGGTTTCTATTTCAATACTTTCTTCATTTTATCTGATGTTTTAACTTTCTCTTTTATTTGGGTTTCTCTTTTTTCATTTTTTGTTTGCAAGCAATTTTCGTTGACTTTGTCTTCTCGGTATTCATTTTTATCCATACTAGATTTTGGGTTGGGGTCTTACTGATTGTTTAATTTGTTTTTGGATTTGGGGTGGGGTTTGTTTCAAGTAGTCTTTTTTTGTCTTTTGAATTAGCTCTTGTGTTTTGCTTTTCCGCCTCCTTGGTTTTGGGTGGAGTTCTCTCTAAAGGCCTCTTTTTATCTTTAGCTTCCAGCTCATTATAATTATCTTGTAATATTTCAGTTATATATGTATTATTCTCTTGTATTTTGGTTTCTATTTCCTCCAATATCTCAATGAATTTGAACACACAGTTGCACAAGTATCTTGATTTCTTGCTATATTAGTTTCTTGTAAAGTTATTTTTTCTTCTGATTTATCTATTAGGGGTTTGTTATTTGCTTCCATTTGTTTCATTCTTTGAGCTCATTGCAGCAGAGAACATTTGCTTCCTAGCGGGATCATGCATTCCTCTAACTTCTCAACTCTAGTTTGGCTTCTCTTATTGGCATTCCTGATCTCTCCTGAAGTAATTTCAGTTCTGTATTGTATATATAGTACATACACTACTTAGACCTAGCATGGTGATTTTGGCCACAGTTTACACATTTTGGTTCACCACACTTCCACTGCGTGGTATGTTTGTCAGATCCACAATATGCACAAATCGATATATTTCTGCAATTTTTCCATGTATGCCCATATTTCTGCAGTTTTGGCACTGTAGTGGTTTTTGGAACATAAGGTCTCAGTTCTCTATTTTGGCCCATGATTTATTTTGAAAGGCAATTCTTGCCTTCAAATTTTATTTTTGCTATTTTCAATGTCTTTTCATTACTTTGTTTACTGGTTATACTGTAAACTTCACAATCTTGTACCTATTTTTAAGGGAATCCAGCAAAATATTTTTCTGTATTGGCTCTTCACTTTTAGGAAGTACTACAGTACCCTGTACGCTGTTCATATTTTCGTGCTTTCTTATTCGTTCGTTTTACTATTGTCTATGTTCTTTATGGTTAAATAATTTTCAGATTGATTTTTTGTAGTGGTTTCTACTAACCACTCCTGTTCTTTTATTGTCTAAATGACATTTCTGAGGTTGGGTGCCTACTTAACAAATAATTTTCCAATCTTAATGCTGATATTTTTCTGTCAGTTTCCAAGGTCAAGAACCTTGACCAACTTCCACTCCCAAAGAGGGAGTCGAAGTGAGTCAAGGTTGGGTCAATTCTAAATTTGCTTTTTCTTTGCGGCTTGTATGGTATTAAAGTTTTAATACCAGCCTGTTCTTCACTACCTGGGTTTTCCTTAGAACAGTCCATTGCCATGCCAGAAGTCGTAGGGGTTTTTGTTTTAGTTTCCATATATATTAAGTTTAAATATTTCGTCCAGGATGAGATCCCTCTCACCAAGGAGGCCCAACTGAGGGAGGGAGCAATACTGTTACGCTGTGGTAACTGCCCTGGGACACTCACCTGGATATACACCATACCGACAGTGCCTTAAAGGTCGTCAGTCCCATGAGATCGGACCCAGCACTGTGGGCATGGTTTGACATAAAAATTTCCCCTCGCTTGACCACGTCAGGTACTCTAGTTTTACGGGTGGAGTGGCATGCGTCCAACTCCACCCTCCATCAAGTTAAAAGAGCGGTCAATTCAATACTCCAAAACCACGCCAAGGTCGTCAACGAAAGAAGGAGGGAAGAGGGAAAATTTAGAGGAGGAGGAGTAAAGGAGTGAAAGGTCCCAATGTTCAGTTGGATCCACAGCAGAGAGAGTAGGCATACAGGGGCATACTCCCTCTGCAGTGGATCCCTAAGCCCCCCACCTCGTCAAGGAGTGGGATCAGGGGGCCGTGAATGAGGGGAAAAGTAGTTAACATGCACGGGATGTGTTATATGTTTTCTTTGTGCCTTGGAAGACACAAATATATTGGGTAGACACAGATTATTATTATTATTTTTTTTATTGTGTTGGAGAGATTACTTTGAAAATGGTGCCAAATGGTAATGGCCGGTGCCGTGAATGTGGAAATGGTGTTATGTCATGGTGTATGCTGGAGAAATTGTATGTCATAAGGTTCAGCAATACTAGTGTAAGCTATTTTGAATTTACCCTTATTTGAGATCTTTGCAAGAGAATTATTGCTACGGAGAGTTATTATTATTATTATTGATAATTGTTATACTTGAGATGTGTCACGGGAGGTTTGCTCAAGTTTAATTATCATTACGGGAGAATTGTTTTACGAGAGATTTGAGATATTTCATGGGAAATTATTCTATAATTATTACAGGTAATTATTCATGGATAATTATTACAAGGAATTAATGGGAGAAGTCTTGTGTTAATTAATTGTTGAGTTTTTGTAACTTTGGAGAATATTTCAGTGATTCACGGGATGAGTTTTGTTGAATCTTGATGAATCTGACTGAATCTTGGTGAATTGTGGTGAAACTTGCTGAACTTTTGCTGAATTTTTTGCTGAATTCCTTGGAGAATGGACAAGCATTGACATTGGTGATATGTTTTTTTTTTTTTTTTTTTTTTTTACTATACTAGTGATTTTGATGATAGCAGTTTTTTGGTGATTTTGTGATAATGATACTTTTGGTGATTTTGTGATAATGAGGTGAAATCTTTTTTTGATTTTGGGAGGAACTAACAACACATTATTTTAGTTTTTTTTTTTTTTTTTTAGTTTTTTTTTATGTGTTCAGCAGATAATTGCTTGACATCTAGTGAGTCACGGGAGATAGTTAACAAGGCCGTTGATTTTCTTTTTCTCCTTTTTTGGAAGTTTTACCCATAGCTGACACAAGTTTTTTTTTTACCATGAGTGAATTTGAATTTATTTTTTCTCTCCAGTTGGTGTGAATATTTTTAATGTCTCAGTTCAGACTAGAGTCATTGTTCGGGAACGTGTTTAGGTTTCAGCTATTTGATGCTGCAGAGAAATTTACAGGAGAATTTCTTGCATGTTTTGGATGCATACGTAGTGGCGCTACATTTTTCTCACTGGATATTTGTGTTCCAGAAATTCTGTGAGTTTTCTTGCACAATACCTTTGTCGTATTTGTGACAATTTTGTGAGAGATAGGAAACTTGGGTAAGTTTTCTAATGGCCTATGTCGTAGTGCATATGGAGAAGTCTTGGCTAAGACACTGTGTATTTGGAGTTTTTATTATAAGGAGTTGTGGCACATTGGTGATTTTTTCTAGAATTTTCTAGACAGTTTTATTTGCCGAGTTTTTGCCCTTTTTTTAGCAGTTATGCTAAACGGAGAGAGTTTTTATAGTTTTTGACTATAACATTGAGTTATTCTCTGGAGAATTGGAGTTATAATTGAGATATAATTGAGATATATTATTTTGGAGAGATAATTGAGATATATTTGGAGTTATAATTGGAGGTATATATTATTTTGGAGTTATGATTTGAGATATAATATATTGGAGATATATTTTTGGCCATTTTTGATATTTGCCAATGGTGATGAGAGCTATGTTTAGTTCAATTATTTTGCAGCCATCTTTGTTGCAAATGGAGACACATTTTTGAGGAGATTATGGGGCAATATTTGTGAGTGTGTGAGTTAGATGCCTTGAGTGCACATTTTTTTGGAGATATATTTTTTGGAGCCTTGTTTTGTTCCACATGGAGTATTGGGGAATAGAGGTAAATATTTTGTATTTGCCGAAATAGAGGTGATTATCTCTATTCCTGGAGTGGTTTTTTTTTTTTTACTGACATATGGCTATTGGAGAAATAAGAGAATAATATAGGGGGTTGGTTATTAACCATATGGAGGAAATATTTTTATAACCGGAGTGGTGTTATTATTAATATGGTGAAATATATGGAGTTGGATTAATAACTTTGGCGGGTGACCTTTTTTTTGTGGCTATGGGAGTTTTTTTTCGAGCCAAGAGGAGATTTCTGTATCTCTCTCTCTTTGATTTCGTGACTATTTAGAGGCGAGTGACATTACTGCATTGTAGTCCTATGGAAGTGTGTGCATTTTTTATGTTCACAAGTGTGTTATTCTGAGGCATATGATTTGGGGCAGAGTCATGGTGAGAGAATAAGTCTTCGAGACAAATGTTTGAACACATTAGTCATATCCTGGAGTTCATTCTGTGAAATGTGTCTGTTAGACCTTTTTTTCTAGAGAATCATGAGTTTCCAAACTTGTGTGTCTGACTAGACAATTTTTGTGCTGTTGTTAGAGCATACGTCCGCAGGCGATTTTTCTGCTGACAAGCGATGTGATGAGCCGGTGTGCTGACTTTTTTCTTCTGATGACGATTGCTCAGAATTTTTGCAATATCTGGAAATGTTGACAATAGCATTTCACGAAAGTGCATGTGTGAGAGTTTGCTTTCTGGCAAGTTCCATTACTTTACATGGAGCATTTCTTGGGAAAAATGCGGGGAGTTATGTATATCATACATGCATTATGTATTTTGTGATTGGGGAAATTTACTTGTGATTATCCTTTTTTTTATCTTTATTTTTTCTTCCTTTTCATATGAGAGATATGATTTGGGGGGATTAAGTTTTAAATGGCACTTTTTTTTATCGGGAGTTGCTATTCACGTAAATGGGAGTTTGACATTAAGTCTTTTTGTAATTAGTTGTATGAGCAGTAAAGGGGTTTTTTGCTGTTAAACATTGGAGATTTTTACTGATTTGTGGGGTTGTTCAATATCAGAGCTTGAGAGAACATTTTTTGGGGTCTGGGTGTGTTGCTGATTCTTTTTTTTTTCCTTGGGCTCATTACGATTTTTCTTTTTTTTTCTTGTGAGCACATTCGAGTTTGAAATGTGAGTAAAGAAGTCCTGGAGTTGCTGTGATTTCCGAGTTGTGTGTGTGCTGATGTGTGAGTTTGGAGAATTGAGTTGGAGAACTTGATGTTTTTTTTCTTTGAGTTGCGATAATGACTTATGATTTAGTAGTCATATTAAAGGGAGTTAATTGGGAGACGTTCAGTTAGTATTTCTGACTTTTTGAGATCATTGTTTGATAGAAGTAGTATGTCTGGGTTAATTTTCTTGGATTGACCAAAGACTTGACTGACATACTAACACACACCAAAAGTCGTTTCCCGACTTTACAGCAAGGACGTCCACCAGGCCGTGTGCAGAGAGGTTGCTGTTATTTACCCCAGGGTGATTACAAGAATTTCCATGATGGTGATTACAAGAGTTTCCACGTGGGTGATCGCGAGAATTCTACAGCGTGTCTTTTGGGGATCTGCAGAAGCCGTGAGAAGTCTTCTACAATGAGGGAGGCATTCCGTCTTCCTACAGCTTCCTACAGTCTACTGTCTGTGCAGCTAGTTACAGACAAGCGAAGAGGGATATTCAAGAAATGCAGAAAAAATGAGAGAAAAATTCTAGTGTTATTGGGAGATATAAGAGTAACAGACTTTATTTTATAATGCCAGAGACGTGCAGTTTTTACTTGTATTTTATTTTAAGCCGGCCAGTGTATTTTGTATTATATAAGCAATTTTGCTAGGCGGGGGCTAGCATTGGGGTGGCCGAGCTATGTAAGGCCTAGGGTTTTTGATTAATAATATATTGTCCATGTGTTCTCAGTGACCTATGGAATGTGGAGAACAGTGCAGAGGTAACGACCTGAGAGTAGCTGATGAATGAGTTTCTGGGGATGGCGTGAGATAAAAATGCTTAGTTCGACAAGTCAATGTTTACTGAGTTTTATTAACTCTTCTCAAAGTGCCTTTGTGAAACTGGATGCAGCTAGAACCGTGAGGCGCTAACGAAGTGTGTGTTCGTATGTGCGTGTGCGCCTCTTTCTGTTAAAAGAGTGTCATACCCAAGCCTATGGGAGGATTTTGACAGAGGGGCTTCAAGTCACAGGCAAGATGCCGTGGCGTTCGCCGGGGAGTTTTTATTAACTGTGTTTAAGTGTTCCGGCTGCTTGGGTGAGTGTTGAAGTGTTTTAGCCGAAGACTGGCTTGTTGTCTGTTTGACATTTTTAAGAATATCTGATCTTTAGATTTTGTTGCTAAACTTATGTGTACTTACCGGGATGTGTTCTGTATCTTTGAAAACAGACGGTTCTGGAATGCAGGGGGAACAAAGAGTTCCCAGATGGGTGTAGACTTTTTTGGTGACTATTGATTACTATCAGACATTGTACTATTCAGGTTTTTTTGAGTTAGTCTGTAAGACTTGATTATCCATTATTTATTCGTTGTTAATAAACGTTAATGTTATGACGCAACTCTCTCATTTTCATTACCTGTTAGAATGGAGAGAAAGAGGTGGAGAGAGAGAGAGGTGTCGGTGCTAGAGAGAGAGAGAGAGAGGGATTGCCGAGAGAGAGAGAGAGAGAGAGAGAGAGAGAGGCTGTGTGTAATGCTGTGTGTGGGTTTACCTTCCATTTCGTGTCCCACGCTTACCTAATGAATAATGGGGGGGGGGGGGTGGGGGGGGGGGAATTCCCCCATTACATTTATAATAATTTTTAAAGTGCTCATACACAACATAAATCCTTTTTCATGGTGTTTTAAATCAGTGGCCTCTTTCTTTCTATATTTCATAAAATTTCTTATAATGTTTGTTAAGCAATCTTTTGTTATATTTTGTTTTCATTGCACAATGCAATGAAGCAATCATTACAGCCACATGTGTTGACAGTATATCTACTGCTTTATTTGCTCTTATTGTACCAATTATTGTGATGGAGTATCTCATTACCCTTGGCATAGTCACCATCATCTATGGTATGATTCTCCTCCACTTCTTTGGTGTTTTGGAACTCCTGCATCCATAGGTTTTATTATTATTTTAGGAGATAAAGGTATGTTCTTATTTTGTTTTTGTTCTTTCTTCATATCTTTGGTTTTTGGTTTGACTGATGTTTCTCTAATTATAGTTGGTTTCTTTGTTTTTGGTGGTGTTCTCTCCAAAGGTCGTTTTTTTTCTTTAATTTCGGTACATCACAACTTCCTTCTTCCACCTCTGTGGTAGTATCTTCTTGTGTTTCTATTTGCATTAACATGTCAAATGAATTTGATAGATTATCATCCAATTTCACTGCACTGTTTTCCTGATTCTTTACTATCTTAGTTTTTCCTGTATATTACTAACTTCTTCAGACCTACTTTGCTACATCTTGTTACTTCTATCTGTATGTTTGTTTATTTCATTACTGGTTTTCCTGTTATAGAAGAATATGTACGTTTCTTGGCAGGATCTTGAATTCCTCTCACTTTTAATTCTAATGTTTAGCCTTAGTTATAGACATGCCAGTTCTTTCTTTTAACATTTTCAATTCCTGTTGTATATGTAATACATGCATTTTTTGGATATGTAATACATGCATTTTTGGATCTTTCATGATGGTTCTGCTCACAGTTTACACATTATGGTTCCACCGCACTTCCATTTGGTGGCGTATTCTGTAGATCCGCAGAAAGCACACACCGGACCATTCCTACAATTTTCTCTTTGTGTCCATACTTACTGCAATTTTTGACACTGCATGGCTTTGGTATATAGGGTCTTAACTCTCTATTTTGGCCTAAAATTTTTATTTTTTGAGGTAGATCTGAACCCTCAAATTTTATTTTTGCTATTTTTACTACTTGTTTACTGCCTCTCTTACTTGTCATGTCATACACTTCGCAACCCTCAACCTCGGGGTATCTCTTTTTGAGCGAGTCTAAAAGTATTTTCTATTCATTGGTTCGTCGTTGTTATCAGGAAGTACAATGGTACCCTGAATGCTGTTCATATTGTCATGCTTCTCCATTTAACATTAATGGAATTTTTAAAGACAAATAGTCTTCAGACTGGCTTTTTAATATACTTCACAGGATGTGATTCATTGTCAGTATGTAAACATCTGCAAAGGTCTATTAATGCAATTACTAAGTGGGCTGATGAGACTGGTTTTAAATTCTCCTCTTTCAAAACAGTTGCAGTAAGATTTACCGGCGTGTGGAAGAAGTTCCCACACTTAGTTTAAAAGGATCTATCATTCCTTATGAAAATGAAGTAAAATTTCTGGTGATGATTATTGACCACAAATTAACATGGGCCAGCCACATAAATGCCCTAAAAAAGATTAATGTAAAAAATATTTGCCTCTGAAATATTGAACAGTGCTGAAAATTCTAAGCCAAAGACCAAAGGAAAAACCGTGCGGACCTCCTGTTCCATGGTAGGATAAAACCTGTGGTTGATTTAGCCAAAATTACAAGGAAATTTTTACAGCCATTATAAATCAAGTTCAGTCTGCAAACAGCAATATCTATTTACCAATGAGCGATGGCAAACGGTGGAAATATTTTACAAAAAAAGAGAGATATCACAGCTTTTTTTTTTATATAAATTGCATAAGTTCTAAGACACCAACCAGGTTGATCTGTAAATAGTTTAGAAAACTAAGCGGCAAACAGGTTCCAACACCAACACCTTGTCTTACAATCAATGAAGACCTTGTCACCAAACCTAATGAAGTTACTGACAAACTGGGTGAGCATTTCTCCGAAATATTCAAGTTCTAGGAACTATTCAACTCGGTTCCAGAATATTAGGAATTGAATCATTTCCCATAATTTAAATTCTGGAAATGATGAATAATAATTCCAAATTAACTTTGAGGGAATTAATGGATGCTCTGTCATCATCTGAATCAACACCCCTGGGAATCATAACATTCTTTATAGCATGCCGAAAAATCTTCCAGATTCAGCTAAATCTTATCTCCGTAAAATCTTTAACAAAATATGGGAAACTGGTATTCTCCCCCCTTTTTGGAAGATATCAATCGTTGTTCCCATTGAGAAAAATATTGAAAGATCCACATTTTACTACAAGCTATTGGCCAATATCTCTTTACAAGTTGTGTGTGCAGTTGTTCGAGAAAATGGTGAATTCTAGATTAATGTGACAGATAGAAAAAAACAGAGTTTGTTATTCTGTCAATTTGGATTTAGGAGAAACTGTTCCACTCTGGACCAACTACTATGATTATCAACCCAAGTTCAGCAAGGTTTCTCAAAACACTGTCACTACCTATTGGAGTCTAATTCAATCTCGAAAAAGCCTATGACACTACTTGGCGTTTTGGTATTATTAAGCTGAATGACACACTAATACAATAAGAGGAGGTGGTGAAGTTTTTAGGGATGATTTTTGATAAGAAACTAACATGGGCTAGTCATACTGACTCCTTGAAAATTAAGGGAAAGAAGTCCCTTAACATTTTAAAAGTAGTCTCAGGTTTTAACTGGGGTGCTGTAATCAAAGCTTGAGTATGGTTGCCAAGTCTACTCTTCAAAAAGTGCAAGTAAACTTAAGGAGTTTTATGTAGTTCATCATACTGATCTAAGAATATGCTCTGGTGCATTTAAGACATCTCCAGTTGAAAGTCTATATACCGACACTGAAGAGTTCCCTCTATACTTACTCCGAGAGGAACTGGGGCTGCAGTATACGACCTGCAGCGTCTATTCTTAACCAAAACGATCCACAGCAGTTTGCAAATGCTAGAGCACCCAAGCCTTTTCATGTAAGAATTATTGCTGCAGTTGACAGTGAGTCTATTAAGAACCAAAAAATTAAGGCAATATGTTGCTCTAAGTTGCTTCCTCGGTTGACCTCAGAACCATCAGTCTGTCAAAAAGCTGTGGTTAAAAAATCGGTTAATGTCCAAGAAGTGAAGGCTCGTTTTCTTGATCATGACCAAATACATTCGGGTTCTGTTAAACTATTCACTGATGGATCAAAGATATCAAGTGGTGTTGGCTGTGCTGTTGTTCATGGTAATAGTTCATATGTTTGCAGACTTTCTAATAATGCCTCTATTTTTACAGCTGAATTAACTGCATTAACCAAATCTCTTGAGATTGTTTCTGCTCTACAAGGTAATAATTTCACCATACTCAGATTCTTATAGTACATTAAACAATATAACCCTATACATCCAATTATTCAATATATTCAAGAATGGTTGTATAGGCTTGCTTCCAAAATTCAAATCAGTCCATTTTTGCTGGGTCCCTGCACATGTAGGTATTGCTGGTAACGAACTTGCTGACCATGAAGCAAGAGATGTCATTACTAAAGAAGACATTCTCTTCCACCATATTCCTGCTACTGACATGAAATGGACTATTCACTCATATATAACAAATAAATGGCAAGCACGTTGGTCGTCTCCCCTCCTGATCAACAATAAAAAGTATAGGAAGATCAAATTAATTGAACATTGGCCATCTGGATTCCAACAAAACCGTAGGGTAGAAACTATATTATGTCGTCTGAGAATTGGCCATACTCGATTGACCCACTGGTGTCTTCTAGAGGATTAACTGCACCAGTCTGTATGCAGTGTGACTCTCCTCTTATTGTGGAATACATTTATAATACATTGCCATAGGTATTTTGCAGCACGGCAGAGACGTGGTTTAGTGGGCAGGGGATACAGCAGAACTGATGTAGCTGTTGGATTCCTCAGAGACATTAACGTTTTTATTGAAATTTAATATTTGACCTCTTGGTACATTGCCAAGTGTAGTATATACACTTTCAGTTGTTAATATAAGCATGTGTATATGGTTATGTACGTATGTGTATGCTATGTATGTGAACTTTTTTTATTCTTGTTTGCACACTCGAAATGCGAAATTATAATTTTTAAGAGGATATCAGTTTTTACCATGGTTTTTAAAATCACCTCTGTTTAATTTATAAATCCATCACCATGAATATTCACCTCAAAGCAAATTCATTATAGCGTGGAATAATCTATCTGCATTCCAGTGCTTGCCTTCAAGCCTAAATTTCATATTCCATTCCATTCCATTCGAATGCTTTACTTCAATGAACTTATGAATTTTAAGAAAAACTTGTCAACCCTTCTTAAGGCCTGTCCACACGAGCGGGCATGATCGGCGTGCTCCGGGGTTGACGGGCAAGTTCTGGCGGGCTTACACGTGATTGTTGTCCACACGGTGAGGCGATGGAGAGGTGGGCGTGCCCGACGATGCCAGGTAGTGTGTTCCAGTGCGGTACGATAAACATGGTGCCTACCGCAAAGAAAGATATTGTGTAGCAATGGTAATTGCTTTGTGTGTGATGAAAAGAAGAAAAAGGAGAGAATATGGTGCAAAGAATGGCTCAGTAAAAGAAATGTATACGGTTAACGTACGTCTGCCAGGGTCGAAGCTCAAGCCATCGGGCACCACCATGGTGATTTTGCTACAAGACCCATCGGCAATTTGACGGTTTGCCCGTCAAGTGTGTCGTTAGAGGGGAAGTCCGCCGATCAGGCCCGATCGTGTAGACAGGCCTTTAGATTTGCTACACAACAAACAGTGCCATATCTTTTGGTATACAGTATGAATACAGTTTTTAATGAAAGATGAATAACCAGCAGTGGCCGGAAAGGGGTTAGTACCGTCAATGCACCTTACGAGGTGCACTGTAGCTATTACTTAAGGGTCTTTTCAGCGTCCCTTCGGCCCCCTAGCTGCAACCTCTTCAATTGAAACGTTTGAAAGTTGAAAAATTGATTGATTTTTTTGTGAAATTTTATTTCCTCCAATTAATTTATATTCCTTTTACTGTACCTCCGTTCTATTTCTATTTTTGCCGTCTTACTCTCCACCCATCTCCTAACATTTTTGTTTCTACTGCAACTGCCAGGTTTTTCCCTTTTGCACCTTTCAAACCCTCTTACTGACAATTTCCCTTCCACCGCTGAAGAGAACTTCAATATTCTGAATACATGCAAGTTGTATGACAACTTGCTGAGGTTAGGGATAAGAAGTATGATGAGAGCACTGTTCTAGTGAGACTTCATTGATTTCATGGCTCACAATGAGATGGGGACAAAAGAAGACTGACACTGGGTTAGTTTCTTATCAGTTGTAACAGGTAAATTAAAGGAGATGGGAATTGAACGAGTTTTGTCAGATATTAACAGGTGGTACAGCCATAACTGGAGGGAAGTGTGGTTTGGAATATGTTTACACACACTCACAAACACACACACACACAACAGAATGAGATAGAGATAGAGAGAGAGAGTGCGTGTATAT